>NW_005327487.1:0-3480 GCF_000412655.1 Myotis brandtii | reverse complement strand
TTGGGACACTCGTAAGTCAAGGCCCCACTGTATTCTCTTTATTCCGTGTGGTAGGATGAATAATAGTCCCCAAAGACATCCAGGTTCTAATTCCTGGAACTTGTGAGTGTCACCTTTCATGGGGCAAAAAGGAAATTTGCAGATGTGATTGTATTAGAATCCAGAGATGGGGGATTATCCTGGGTTATCCACGTGGGCCCTAAATGTCTCCCTTATGAGAGGGTGGCAGCAGTTGAATTGACTGCAGAAGGAAAGCAGGTGGTGTAACAACACAGGCTGAGGTGCAAGGAAGACGGAGGAAGGGGCCCCAGGCCAGGGAAGGCAGCAGCCACTGGAAGCTGACAAGACAAGGGCACAGATTCTCCCCTCACGGCCTCCAGAGGACCCACCTCCCACTTCAGGTCACTAAAGCTAATTTCAGACTTCTAGCCTCTAGAACCCTGTAGAGAATACATCTGAGGTGTTTTAGACCACTCCGTTTGTGGCAATGGGTTAGAGTAGCAACGGGAAACTAAGCAACCCAGTTTCACTTATTTTTAACATGTTGCCCATGCGCTTTTCCATTTTCTCATTCTCTCATATATTTTTACGCTTTGTTATTGTTGTTGTTGTTATTCTTATTACAAGGATCATTTAAAAGTAGTAGGCCAGCACATTTCCATACAGAAAGAGGAAATGACAAGAAGAATTAACCAGGGTCCTTCTGGGAAAACCAGGACTTGTGTTATTCTACCACTGCTATTCTTATTTTCCCATGGCCAGGGCCAGTGGGGACTGTCCTAGCTATGAAAACCTGTGCTTCCAGAAGGACTGCTAGCCCAATCCTTCATGCATCTTCTCTTGGACTCTGCACAAGAATGCTCTCCTTCTAGGCTGGCAGGAGATAGGTAGACCAAGCACACCCTCCAGACTTGGCCAGGTTCCCGTCTCCAGCCTCATCCTGAGTCTCTATCATCTTGGTATTTCAACTGACTAAGCAAGCTAGCTCCTTTGCACTGCATACCTTCATGCACACCTTAATACCTGCCCCTTCACTTACCTAGACAACTTCTACTCACTCATCAAGCCCCTTAACCTATTCTTCATCCCCACCAGAGAAAGCCTTCTTCCTCTGTACACCCAATTTCTCACCACCATCCCCACCCTCACATAGAGGTCTGTTTTATGCATTCACATCACCTTGTGTTTGTTTGTGCATGCAATACCACAGTGATAGTTACTTAATAATTTGTGTATGAAGCATGCTGGTGAGATGAATTTTCTCAAATGCCGATCTCTACAAATCCGGAGTGGGCAGCAGGTCGCTGTGAAGCAGATTTTCTTAATTATGGGAAAACGTGATTGGATTTCATCCCTTTGGCCATATGGAGATGATGCAAGTAACTCCGGATTAGGGAGCCGAATCACTGAATCATCTTTTCATATTTTTTTCTCTATTTTAACAAAGCCTGTTCTTCCCTTTGGAATCTGTAATGTTGGGAAAGAGGCAGGGATATTCCTAAGGAGCCCAGAGTACTTTGGGAGGGAAGGAACTCTGCCCCCTGTAATAGCCACCCCCCTTTTAAGGTGTGTGACACTGAAGGAACAGCAGAGTGGCCCAATGCATTCTCCTGGCAGGAAAGAACCCAGACTCAGCGAGGGTGAGACATTCTGAGCTGGCCTGATTTCAAAGGTTCCCAGCAGTCATTTTGCCTGAAGCTGGAGCCATGTACGTGCCTAATCACCTGGATCTGGACTGGAATTTTGGGGGAAAATGACTGGGTAGGAATGGGAAATAAGACAGACACGTTCAACCCTGGAGTGTAAGACTCACCACCTGGGAAGGGAGACAATGCTGGATTTGGGGATGCTCGCGTGCTTCATTGGAAGTGTAAGCTCTGCAATGCATCTGCAACCCCATCAGTGACAGCAGATTGACCAGATACCTATGACTATCGATTTTAATGTCCGCTTCTCCACTGGACTGCAAATATCTTGAGGGCAGTGACTATGCTTACTTACTTGAGGTACCTCTTAGTCCTAGTACTGCCGAACATGATGCTTTTATTTAATGAATTGATGAAATGACACCAAATAAAACATATCCATTCAAATCTCAACAATTAACTTCACTAACACCATTCAGTTCAGTAAATATGCTGGGAACTCTATCTATCTATCGATTTATCTATCTATCTATCCAACCATCCATCATCTATCATCTGTGTATGTATATATGTATGTATGAATGAAAAGTACATATATGTATAACATCTATTTCCAGTGTTATTTTAAAATCCACACGTTATATTTAGCTACTTTTCTCCTGTCAATTTCATCTACTGCTCCACTAGACTACCAGTTCTTTAAGGGGAACATACTGTTTTTTTGTGTTTATTTTTTTCAGGTTGCACTGCTTTACAACATTTTCAAGTGAGAAAACTTCTCTTTTGATATAAAAATTAAAAGTCCCAGACCTCACCTTCCTTCTTTATGACGGTAGCTGCATTCTCAGTGTACTTTAAGAAACTAGATTCCAAGGAGTTCAGGGTTCGTTACTTGGGAACCACTGCTTTATCAGATTCCACAGGAATACCTTATAAAAGGCTCTGCCATCACTGGCTGCCATCACTGGCCTCCACATGAAAAGACTTGGCATCATTCTTTGTGAGGTAATGTTGGGTCCTTGGGAAACTCCACCTCCACTCCTTTCTATAATTAGAAAAAACTCCTTATGTTCAACTCCCTTTCAGTGGTCAACACCTTCAGCCATTCTGTTGTTCTGTCGTCATAGAGTTGGTAACGGGTGGGTACAGGATGAGCGCCCTGCCATGAACAAAATAGTGAAGCTCTCAGGAAGGAAGAAATGGGCTGCGAAAGGGAACTTGGAGGTGCCAGAGATGGAGTTTACCAAGTTCACGGTTTTGTCTAGGGCGAGGGCTGTTCCTCCTACTCAAATGCTTTCTAACTGTTTTTGGCTGACTGACATGGAAGTTTGCATGAAATGGGCATATTTTATAAGAACTGACCTTGATCTTTACCCAGGCCCACAGTGGAAATTTTCAATAGCATAAAGTCTGTCTAATAAATGCATTTTTGTAAACATTTAATTGAATTTACCAAAATGTTGTTCATTTATTTATTTATTTTTTACTTCTGTGCAGTTTTGCACAAGAAGTTCAATCTGGGAAAAGCCACATTTTCTGGGAGTGGGAGTGAATTTCTCCTCTTTTATTCCCAGAAACCTCTGTGAAATCACCCATTTCTTTGGTTCTTTTGACCAGAAAATTTAAACTTCATGAAGTGATGGGAAGAAGGGATTGCCCATTATGAATGTGTAGCAGCATGTATATTTAATTTTTAATACTGTAAATTGACTTTTTAGCCAGAGAGTGCTTACTGTAAAGGACAGAACCCTGCGGTGTACTAATTACCTAAGGTCTACGTTCCACCCCCTGTGACAGCATTTCATTCTCCAAGTATGTCTTTAGGAAATGGCAG
>NW_005327486.1:0-3477 GCF_000412655.1 Myotis brandtii | reverse complement strand
ACCTACTCACTCATCAGGACTCTATTAAAAAGCTGTAAGGCTTTGTATGAACTATTTGGACAAAGAAATGTAATGAAAATTCACATTTTCTATAGTTTTATCAGAGAGACAAAGGAAGGGAATGAAAGAAGGGAAAACAGAATATGATTTTTATATGACTTTTTGAGATTAAACTTTGCAGAGTGCTGACGAGGTCAATCAATGGGATAAATGAAATTTATAAGTCAAGTCACATAGCTCACATGAAAGACGCATGTAAACACTATAGAGAAAGAATACAGCTGTGTATACTTGAGAGAAGTATTATGTTAGGCCAAATCACCAAGTAATTCCTTCACTTTATGAGAGAGAAATGTGGTACTTTACTGCTCTCTGAGGCCAACCGTGGGTTGCTTGCTCTCTAATGTCTTGCATCAGTGTTTGGCCTGTTATGCTGGGGCAATAATTGAGTGCATGAGCTTTGGAATCAAATAAACCTGGATTAAAATTTGGCCTCCGTCACTCACTAACTTTGAGGCTTTAGGCAAATGGCGTACCCTCTCTGAGCATCTCATTTCTCATCCATTATAGAGGGCTAACAAAACCGACTTTGTAGAGTTAAGAGTGAAAATAATTGGATTAATGTATGAACTGTACTTAGCACATACTTTTAATAAATTGTAGTCAGTAGAAAATATCTTCTACAGTATATGTAAAATGATAATTTACAGCTACTTCCTATCTTTCTTAGAAAGGGATGAGAGGGGCATCAAGTGACTCCCTGAGGTGGTCTAAAGATTCTGGAAATTTGCAAATGTTATTCCCATTTTTGGACTGAACCAATTCCAGCTTTGTAATAATTCACGTTTAAAAGAGTTTGAACACTGTGTTTTTAATGTTCTCTTTCTTGCAGGAGGAATTCCCTTCTTCTTGCAATTTATCTAAAGGAAGGAACTGAAATTTACCAGCCATACCATCTCTTCTCTTTCATGAAATATAACTAACTTTTCAGCTTTATTTTGGAAGTTTTTGTTTATATTCATTTTATTAAAAAACTATAAGAATATTGGTATTATTAAATAAGAGCTGGAAATTCTTCATTTATTTATTTAAAAAGTATAAAGGTTCATGAAAACATAAAGCCTGGGAATTTCTAAAGATAACTCCACCTTCATTTTTTTGGGAGGAAATGATTTTTGTCTATTCTAAACAATGACGCTTAACACAATTGAAAGTTGGCACATTTTTGGTAAACAGCACTTTCCTGGGAGTGTAAAGTCTGCTGCATTTTTCTTCTGAGCCAGACTTCTCAGTATCATTTTGATCTGTAAAACATCAAGAGTTTCCTCTATCGTAATATATTTACATCTTCAGAGAGTCTGGATGGAAAGGAATTTTATTTTAATTTAATGAATAACCAACAATGAAAAAGAATTTTTGCGGCAATATTTGGGATTATGACTGGCAGAGGGCAATCCACATAGAAAATCACACATAGAAAGCATGATATATTTAACTTCGATATTTCCAGAAGATATATCCCAGACATTTAAAAAGAGAAGAGGCTAAAAATGGTAAGAAAACAAAATAATACTTTTCCAATTTCTACATTTAGTCAAAGAGAAAAATAAAAACCTCAATCACCCTTTAGTGTGATCATTACTATTATTTTTAAAATCTAGCTTTCAACAGATCCACTTCGCTTTCCCTATGAAGAACGTGAATTCTGAGAGTGGTACCGAGGGGTAGCTCCAACTGTGAGAAGGTTGAAAAATAAAGAACAAGAGGTGTTCTCTTCCTTTCCAGACACAGAATAGAAAGTCCTGAGCATCACCAGTGAACCAACTCAGCCTCATATTGAAATGCAGATTCATCTCATGCAGCCCTTCTGTTAGAATGCCAACCTTGGTCTTGGGGACAAAGGAGAAGAATTGGAGCGTTGGCATATTCTCCAAGTCTCATCCTTACTAGGCACCTTTAAAATATGTCACATGTTAGCTTCTAGGGAATGCTTTCTGACTAACCAACAATCTTAGCTGCTTCTATCCTGATGAAAGAAACCCTGGTTCAAGAAGAAGTTAAAGCACTAAAGACATTTCTTACCCTTTCTATGCAAGTGAACAAATACATCATAGGATTTGAGGATTGAAATGCTCAGTGCTTTTTCCAATGTTCATACTATATGGTTTTATTTTTAATCAAAGAGGATATAGAATTAGTAAGGGTATGAATGTGCTTTGAGCAAACAAAGTATTGAGAAAATTATATTCCAAAACAAAGTGGGCAGGGGTAATGCATTCTACTCAGATCTAGGAAATGTTGCTAGAAGTTCCATATTGTTTGCTTTCATCCCTCTGTAGGTATCATTCAACTGATTTTTGGTTTCTATTGTTGCTATTGAGAAGCCATTTGTCAGTTACTCTGGTTGTTAATATCATCTCCATTCAGGTGTCTAGTTGCAGATTTATTTTGAGGTATCCAGCCTAGGGTTTATTGTGCTTTTCAAATGTGAGAGCTCACATCTTTCATTTGTTTTAGAAAATCCATGACCATTATTTCTTCAAATATTACTTCTTGTTTTATATTCTCCCATTTCTTCTCTATAAGACATATGTTGGCCATTTAAATATTACCCTTTCTGTAAAATAAACTCTCTTTCATATTTTTGGTCATTTCAAGTTTCTAGATAATTTCCTTAGCTCTCTCTTTTTTAATCCAGTAATTGTTCAGCTGTGTCTAGCCTACTGTTTAATGAGATTTTTCTTTTTTCATAATAGTGTCTATATAGTAATTATGTCTAGGACTCTTTGGTTTAAAATTCTCCCTAGTCTTTTTAAATTGTAACTTTCTCTTTTCATTTGAGTTTATTATTGTATAATTTGTGCGCTTAATTACAAAAATATAGCTTATACTGTATAGCTTCTATTATTCAATTTTTTGGTGGGTCTATTTCTATTACTTGTTGCTTCTTCTGATTTTCCTTATATTGTTTTACTTGTGTAAACAAGTAAACTTGTGTGTCTCACAATGTTGACTTATGGCTTTTTCTGTGGAAATCCTGTGAACTAGATGCTGAGAGTGTATGCATCCAAAAAGGTTTTGCCTTTGTTTCTGTTAAGTGCCACAGAGCCTTACCAACCCAGTATTACTTTTTATATAAATTACTCCACTTGGCATTTCCTGGCTTTGAATTCTGAATACTCAAGAGAACCTTTTAATTTATCCCAAGAGAAGCCTGGACTAAGATAGATTAATTTCCTGCTATAGTCCTATTTTGGTAGGCGGGTTTATTTTCCTGGTTCACCTTTTCACTAAAGGCCCAGCCCTTGCAGGTGCTCCCTTTATGGAAAGTCTTAGTTCTAACTCCTGGCTTCTGTGAGCCACAGGCGTGGTCTCCATTTCTTGTGTTGTCATTAAAACACAAGTAACCTGTAATTCTCTGGTTTTATGCCTTTTATTCTGTTTTTAATTGCTGGGATTTCCTTCACATTATTTTTT
>NW_005327485.1:0-3467 GCF_000412655.1 Myotis brandtii | reverse complement strand
CTGCAGTCCAAAAATATTAAATGGAAAATTCCAGAAAAAAATCCATACATTTCCAATTACATGCTGTTCTGAGTAGTGATGAAATCTCTCGCCATCCCTCTCTGTTCCGTCCCGGATGTGAATCATCTCTTTGTCTAGTGCATCCACCCATGAGTCACTTAGTAGCCTTCTCGGTTATCAGATCAGGTAACACTTATCTTACTTAATAATGGCCCCAGAATGCAAGAGTAGTTTAAACTTTATCATAGTATGTAGGTATGGCAAAAAATATAACATATATACAGGGTTTAGTACTGTTTGTGGTTTCAGGCATCCACTGGGGGTCTTGGGACATATTCCCTGCAGACAATGGGGGATGACTTCACTAAACACGAAAATCACGTCCTACAGAAACGTCTGACCCAGGGACTCCAATGTGTCAAGCAAGACAAATTCACAGACAAACAAATAAGCACACCTCTATGGGAATACTCAGGTTTGTACAAAATCTTTTTTTTAATGCATGAAAATAATTGATAATCATAGTACTTATTAACAGGCCATTAGTAACAGCTGCTCACTCAGGTGCCAGAGCCCCGGAGAAAAAGTGCAGGTAAGCATCCTTCCCAGCACAGATGTTTGTAACACTGCTCCTTTCCCTCCCACTCATGAGAACCTCGGAAATGCAACTGTGTGCAGGTGATGTCACTACATCATTAACGTGATTAACACTGAATCTGCTCATCGTTTAAGCAAGTCAATAATAAATATGTAGGCACCTTACCTACTATTAGTCATCAATTACCCATACGCCCCTTCACTATGGAATGGGACACACCAACTGTCCTGCTGGGGAGGGAAGGACCCCAAGAGGGACCAGACAGAACCAAAAGGAGTTTTCTGAAACCCTCACTCTCCACCCGATCTCCTTTTCTCCCATAATACTCCTGGTTTAAATTCCACTTATTCCTTCTTACAAGTAAATGGTGCTCAATGACCTGGTTTGGTTCTATAGGCTACCGCCCCCACCCACCCATGGGGTCCAAGGCATTCAGAGTCAGAAAATACAATCTGACCTATTTCCACAGTCTGGGACCTAGACAGTCACTTCTCAGCTGCTCTGGACGAATCCGTGTTTCCCATCTATGAGTGAGAGAGAGAGGCAGTCCTGACCTTCTTTGAAACATAAGAGAATGACAATTTCACAGCCTTTGCTGTCAGCAAAAGAAGGAAAGAAGTCAAAAGTCTTTTTAGTCACCTTTCAAAATAAAAGAAACCAAAGAAGCAAACCTTCCCATGACTGGTGTCTCATGTGGGTAGGCTCTTAAAGTTGCTATCAACTGGTTTCCTTCAAATGTGCTATATTTTTACTCACAAGGGAGAAGTTCTTAGCACTTGCTTGCACTGTGTACATGGAATCAACATCAATTCGCACAGACATAGATAGATTATAAGAAAAATTCAACAGGAGGATTCTTGTTAAAAATGCCAAGGCTATACAAGCTGCCACTCCCTCCCCAACTCCGCCACCTTCTCACAATCAAGACAACACAGGCTTAAAAGGATAAAGGGAGAGAACAAGAAGTGGTAGTTGATGTCAATTCACAACTGGCCCACAGTTCAGTTGACTAATACAGGCCATTAGACACAGTGTGAGAGAGAGCACTCATTTAAGGAAATAGAAAACTGCAGATAATCTACCCCTCTACATAAGAGCCACAGAACTTCCCCCAAGCAGGTGCATTTCTGGCGAGATGTGGAGCCAGAGGCAACACCTGGCTGGGCAGACGCAGAAGGAAGGAGGCCACACAGGAGGGCGCAGTGACCCGGGCCAGCTGTGCTGCAGGTGCCGGCAAAAACCAGCTTTCTGAAGCCGATGGTAGACATGACCAAGAACTCACTCGTGGTGAACTTTCTATCAAGCATGATAATTACAAGGAATAAAGGAAAACCACAGATAATCCCCAGGTCACAAATCCATTTTTCTCTGGCTCCCCAGTGGGAGACAGGAGGGATATCTTAAAAGATGCTCTGGTAAAAGTAGCCAAAGGACAGATACTTGGCTTCCTCTCCCCTCCTTGATATCCTCTGATCTGAACACTTTCAATTCATGACTAAGGCTAACAAAGGGATACTCAGGACATTTTTATGCAACTTTACCCACACACCACTTCACTTGGAGAAATTCTTGTCAAGTTTCCTTATTTTACAGATGACAATCTGAGCCCCAGGGCAGCTGAACTGTCAAAAGGCATAGAGTTCAAAGGCAAGGGGGTGGGGCAGGGTAGGGAGCAGTTAAGGGCAAGGAAGTGAGCCAAGGACTGAAAGAGACACCAGGAGACCTGAGAGTGATCTGCTTTTACAATCTTCAGAATGACTTTGACCAAGTCCCCAGTTGCTCAGCCGTCAGTCACCTCTTCTGTGAGACCTATTCAGCTGAACTGACAGAGTTGCTACAAGGAGAGCACTAGGTGAGCATATTATACAGGTATCATCATTTCCCAAGCCAAACGCATGCTCTGTAGTCAACGGGGCTCGTGGCTGGCCATATTTGCAAAGACAGGCACAAGTAACTTAGATCAAATATTAATTAATAAGTCTAAATTTCCAATGTGATATTCATATATCTGCAGGGGGTCTTTTTCACACAAATCTCTACTCAACTAGCTCTACTATTAGAAGTTTCCAATACACCAGAATAACCCATCTGTACCATTTGAAGAGATGGTCCCTATGGGAGATAATTAAAATAGCACAATTCCAGTTGCCACAAGTATTTAAAGCAACAATTTGCATCATTCCCACAGACTTTTGCAAAGGACTAGTTTGGCTTCAAAGAATCTGGAGTTTTTTAATCTGTGACAATAAAAACTTTACATCTAAAACTCCTAACACTGAAAATTCACTAAAATATGAGGATCACACTCTATTGTTCAGTATTCTTTTCATCTAAAGTGACTAAATCATATGTTCAGGAATACATTCAACAACTATTTACTGAGCTCTTTACTAAGTGTCACTTCCAGTTCTAAACACTGGGACTATAGAGCAGCGACCCTGCCTTCATGAAGGTGAACTTTAAATTAGGGTGGGGGTAGGATATTGAGTAAATACAGATAATAAACAAAATTATGAAGTATAATATACAGCAGTGGTTTTTGAACTTTAGTGTGCATCAGAATCATTAGAGGGCTCTTAAAATACAAATTGTTGGGCCCTACCTCCAGAATGTCTGATTCAGCAGATCCAGGAGTGAAAAAGCACAAGAGTTTGCATTTTTATCAAGTTTCCAAGGTGATGGTGAAGCTGCTGGTCTAGAATCATACCTTGAGAACCACTAATAGATCTGGGGATAAAAAGCAGGAGTGAGGGAGCTTCAATTTACCATAGGATGGCCATGGAAGCCTCCCTGATGTGACATTTGAGCCAATAATCTGAAGGCGGTACTAAAGGGTATTCCAGAGAGAGGGAGCAGCCAGTGCAAGGTC
>NW_005327484.1:0-3437 GCF_000412655.1 Myotis brandtii | reverse complement strand
CAGTCTGGGCAGATCACTGCTGCCCGAGGAGTGGATGCTTCTACTGCCAGTGCTTCCCAGCACACAGCAGTGCAGGAGCCCAGGAGGGGCCCCAGGATGTCAGCCTTTTGTTACCTTTTTACAGTTAAACCAGATGTTTGTTGTGCCGCCTATAAAGCCGCCCTGGAATTCGTGTCAGGCCAGTGAGGTCAGCAGAGCTGGCATTACCTGTGAGAGAGAGGCTTTCTCCCAGGATCCGTGGGCGGATTGCAAGCCCCGACAAACTGGATCCTCTCCAGCTTCACCCAGGTTTGATCTGAGGTTCGGTAGAAGCCTCCATGTTCCACCATCTGAGGGAAGCAGGAGGGGACACGTTAGGAGCATGCGTGCGAACCCGGGGAGCAGGGCCCGCGGGCGTAAACAAACCTGTCTGATGAAGGAAATGACCCTCTGCGTCCCGTACTTGTCCATGTCTGGCAAGTTGATCTCATCACAGAACAGCACCAGCCACTTGCCCAGCTGGACGGGAGCCAGGACGACGCCGTTGGGAGTGCGCCGGTACTCGCAGTAGTGGTCGAAGGTCTTCAGCAGCAGCTCTGGAGTAGTGGCGCTCGAGAAGTTCAGACCCACAACCTGCAGACAGGACGACACCATCAGTATCAGAGGGCCGACCCAACCACGACAGCCTCCTGCCCACCTCCCGCCGCGTTACCTCCATGTCGGGCAGGGCCCGCAGGGCACTGAAGAGCGTCATGGTTTTGCCGGACCCGGGGGGGCCACACAAGACCAGTGGCTTGTGCTCGGCCAGCCAGGTGTACAGGAGGGCTTCGTGGCGGACCGTGTCCAGGGTCGGCACGACGACGTCTGGGGCCGCCACCTTGTGGGTCTCCACTTCAATCTGAGGCACCTTGGCCTGCCACGGCGACCACTCTCCACTGATGGACACCTACACAGAGAGACGGGGGAACAGTCACCCCGGGGCCCCTGTGCCTCCTCACAAGACACGCTCAGTTTCACACAAATCAGAACTTTCAAGCTAGTCTGTGCTCCTTGCACAGCATGAATCGAAGAGGAGAAGCTGCTTCTAGAAGTGGAGAGGGGAGTCCGAGACCACAGCGAGGCTGCACCAAAGGGGGAGGCTGCGCCTCGGCCCACTGACCTCGTAATCAATGATGGGGATGTTGGGTGCAGCGGGCAGGGGCACGGTCGTGATCCTTCTGATGTACTCGCCCAGCTCTGCCCTCATTTTCAGCCGACTGTCCCCAGACAAGGACCAGAGAATGGCATAAACCAGATACCGCTGTGGAAAGAGAAGCAACTCGTTTTCCATCAAGTTCCCACAACAACAAAGCAGACGTCCATGCAACATTAACCCTGAGAGTGGCTCCTGGACGCTCAGCACACACAGGGCACGCCGCTCCCCTGACCTGGATGTAGCGCTCCAGCTGCTCGATCTGCATGGGGAAGTCGGGGTGGTTGGCGTTGTACTGGGCCACGTTGCGGCAGGCCTGGTGCAGCATGGAGAAGAGGGAACCCAGGCAGCGCAGGCGGGTCAGGTCCATGATGTGCTCCAGCTTGAAGGCGTGCTCCAGGGCCTTGGTGACCAGGCCGTTGGACGTGAAGTACGGCTGCATGATGGTTGCCGCGTCCCTTTGGATCTGCGAGAGGAAGGAAATGCCGCGTAACTCATTTCAAGAGCCTGGGCACTTTCAGCGCTTCTAATCTAGGCCCGGGAGGGTCATTGATCTCGGGAGAGTATATTTTGGATTAAAAAATGAAGGATGAGCTCAAATGACCAATCCTCATCCCTTCATCCTGACGGTTCTCAAAAATCATGTTTCCTGGGAACACTGGTTCCCTCCAGCGACGTGAAATGGCAGACGTCCCTTAGTCTGCGCGGTAAGGAAGCAGACAGAGGGCTCTTCACGCTCTCCCACGTGCCTTAGCTTTGGCAGCTGCAGTGGCTGGGCTTCCTCAGGGGCAGGTGTAACACAAACCTCAAGAGAGTGCCTGCCTGGCTTCTGCAGTGTGTGTGCGCGCGCATGTATGTGTGTGGGACGGGGGGAGAGGGGGAGAGACACAACCCTCGGACCCGAGCTCGCGGTGCCTACCTGCAGCATCGGGGACGCAGCCTCCTCCCCCTCGTCCTCCTTGCCCTTGCGCCGGCGCTGGGCCTCGTCCTCCCCTTCGTCCAGGGGGATGCTGCGCAGCCGGGCCAGGAAGTTGTTGAAGATCATGTCTGTGCTGAGCACGTCCTCACTGAACCAGACCATGCCGCAGCGCGACACCGTGGCCAGGGTGGCGTACTTCAGGTCCTGCACTTCAAACATGATTCGCACCTGGAGGGAAAACACCAAGCAGGTTGAACGATGCAGGTTTGGTAGAAACCTGGATGTTCAAGTTCTCTTTCCTATGTATGTCCTGAAAGAGTGATTTCTATCCAATTTTTCTGCACTTAGTTAAAAAGAAAAAGTATCAATGGGCCCTTGGAGAAGCCACGGCTCTGGGAAGGGGACGCCAGCAGTGAGCACCCCTGCTCATCGTGGCCCATGCTCCCGGCTGGAACCAGTGCCCGGGGCAGGCGCACAGCGTCTCCATGTTACAGACGGGCTGGGGCTTTCCCAGGTCCCACAGCCACCAGATGGTGAGGCGGAGATTCAAACCAGATGCCCAGATTCCGGAGCCTCACCTCGGTGCTCACCTGCCTCCGGGAGAGCAAGCCCTCTCCGACAACAGAGACTCTACTGGACAATGCGCTCTGAGAAAACACCCGACTAGTCAAATCCAGACACGCGTCTGACTGGGCACAGCTGCTGCGGCCAAGCACCTCGGTCATGCTCCGCTCCTCCTTTCTCACACCTGCCTCTGGTGGTCCATCGGCCACTCCCTACGCCTTCGCTTCCGACCCACCCCCACGGCTCTGCCTGGTGCCAGGCAGCCTCCAAAGGTCCCCTTGCTCCCAGCCTGTCCTCCAACCAGCAGCCAGAGGGGTCTTTGGCAACAACAGTGACACTGTCCAGACTCTTCCATGCTTCCAGCTCACCCGGCGGGCAGGCTCAGTCCTCACAAGGACCCAGAGGCCCATGTCCTCTGTGATCTCACTGCCTTCTCCCCTCGTTCTTCCACGCCAGCTGCTGCCCCTTGCTTCCCTCGCACACACCAGCACCTGCCACTTCTCCTGCCACCTGTCCCTTCACCCAGAACGCCCAGAAGGCTCCTCTCACCCCTCAATCCTTACTAAGACCCACCTTCCCAGTGACGCCTTGGCCGCCCCAGCCAACAGGGCAGCCTCCACCTGCCACCAACACCGCCCGCCCTCTCCCAGTGTCCTTTCTGCTCACACCATCGCCTCTTCTCCTGCCCATCTGTCTTCCCAGCGACTGTGAGCCCCAGGACTACAAGGGTTCTGTCCATGCTCTTTATTCCTGCACACTCAGCATCTAGAACGGGCCGCACAC
>NW_005327483.1:0-3423 GCF_000412655.1 Myotis brandtii | reverse complement strand
CACAGTCCCACAGCTGTTACAAAGCAAAGCTGAAATTTGTCACTTTATTTTGACTTTAAAGTCTAACTATTTTCACTATGCCACAAGCTAGCAGAAGCAAAAAACCAGCAGATGGCAGGTGGAAGGGACAGAGATCTTTGGTCCATGAGGCACAATGTGACGTGCGCTACAACGGAACTGTATAAAGAGCTCTGCAGTCTGTCTAGTCTGGGATTTCAGTAAAGGCTTCAGTAAAGACAAAGTGACATTTGAGATGGACATTTGAGGATAGTAGAAATTTGCCAACTTTGAATGTAGAGAATTGCATCCTCGGCAAAGGGAACAGCATCTGTGAAGACATAGGTGTGAATGGACCGCCCACAGGCTCCCTTAAGTGGTGTCCAGGGACTTCTGTAGGATGTAGTGGTACAATGTTGGGATGCTTCAGGGCCAGTATTTTGAACACAGAAAATTAGCTGAGAAATCTCCCACTGGCCAACCGTGACGAGTTCTCATACATCATAGGGTGCGCTGGCCTGGTTGGTCTTTCCTCCCTGAAGGGCTTGATGCTGGTAACCCAGGGCCTCTTTCCACCTTCCTGCACTCTGGAACCCCTTCCCAAGTATCTCCAAACTTACATTCTACTTATCTCAGGAAATAGCAGCCAATGTGAGACATAGCAGTGACTAAAACGAAGACAAAGGCAGTGGAAATAGTGAGGTTGAGATCATGGGACTCCTTTTCAAGAGAGAATCAGTGGGGATGAGAGGATACCAGGGTTTCCGGTTTGTGCCTGGGTGGAGGCTGACACCATTAGCCAGGGCAGCTTGGCTGGGGAGGCACTGCGTTTACTTTGGGACGTGCTGTGTTTGCAGTGCTTGTGAAACATTCAGGTGGAAATGTCAAGCAAGCAGTTAGAAGTGTGGATCTGGGAATTAGGAGAGATTTGGACATAAAGGAGACAGATGGTAATTGAAGCTGTCGGGATCAATAGGGGTGGGTAGAATAAGCTGTGGGAATAAATAGGGTCTCCAGGAAAAAGGCAGACATTTAGCGACTCAGTGGCGATTGTTCAAAGAGCTGGCGGTGACTGGCGACCTATCCCAAAAAAGCTCCCATCCTTCCAAGCCCAACCCATGCAGGGCTGGTGTGAACGCTGAGAAATGGGTTCCCGTGTGGAATCTTCAGGCTTCCTCGAAGGAAGGCTCTGGGCTACTGTGTAGGTGACGAAGAGACTCAGAGCACGGCAATTAGGAGTGTAGGTTGTGGGCCAAGAATCTGGGACCCAGTCCCAGCTGCACCATGTAAGAACTGTGTGTCCTTGGGCAACAGAATCCTCACCTGTACTGTGGGAATGACAGTCTTACCCACCTCACAGCGGTGTCATGAGGATCCACTGAGGAATTCACACGAAGGTTTGAGCTCTGTTTCCAGCATAGAGTAAGTGCTCAATGGATGTAGTCATGATTATTATAATGACAGAGGGTCTGGGTGGAACCCAGCTGGACTGGCAAGGATTGAGTGCCTATGGACTAGAGCAGAGAGGAACACAGGCCCGGGTTCAAGCCAGGAGGGAGCAGGAGGCACAGAGGCGTGTTTTCACCCGGGGGTGTTGAGGCCTGACCCCATTGGGACAGGAGCTAAGGCCTTGGATTCCCTCCAAAAGAACTGGCAATAGAGTTCCAGTCCCCTCCACTTTGAAAAGGACTCTGGGGAGGAGCGGAAGGGAATGTGGAAAACTCTGTTTATTGTTGTTGTTTTAAATAAAATTAAAAGGAGTCTCCAAGGACATATTTGTGGGTTGTATAATTCGTGAAGGAAAAACACATTCATCTTGATCAACATTCTGTCTGTCAGTGAGGCTGAGCCGGAGAAGGTCAGGACCAAATGTTAAGTTGTAACATTTGACTTCCTGTTCCTTGCTGCAGGAACATTCAAGGATGTTAATAGGCTTAGCTCTGGTCTGCAGAGCCAAGACAATTTCAGGAACAAAGTGAACGGTGGAGCCAAGATCACAAAAGGGCTGCCTCCTGAGAACAGGGCAGGGGGTCACGGTACATGAGGTGGTCTTGTCCAAACTGTGCTGAAGGAAGGTGCCCAGAAGGACTCACTGTGCCGGCATGAAATCGCCAGCAGAGCCTTCCCAAGAACCCATAGCCGAGCCGTATTGCCTTGCTCCCTGGTATGTGAATTTGCTTTTGGAACAATAGCAGTGGCGTAATTGGAATCCATCTTGTGTGGTTTTTCCTCGGATGATTTAGAATTAGTTCAATTTATTTTCAAAGAGTATAACCCAATGACAGCATAAAGGCAATGTCTCGAATTGCTTTCCCATCCTCGGGTAGAGTAGGTGGATGTCATTTGCTGATTCATTACTCTCTCAGCGGGCTCCTGGGTTTCGAAAGCTACCTGGAATTATTGCCTGCAATAGAACTCCAAACCCAAGTAAGCTTTGCATAAAAATGCATTTGACTTAAGGGAAAACATAGAGTACTGATTATAAGTAACCCCGATGGCAGATTTAATTCGGGGTGCACTTCCGAATGGGAGTGAGTTCTAAGAAAGGGTGGACGAATCAGGCTTGCTGCAGCCGCTCAGACTGCACTTTCTAAAGTGGAGGAGGTAATACTGATTAAGCTCCTGAAATTAATGCACAGGGGCCATAAACAGCAGAGGACCGACGGGCAAAGGTCATAAAGCTGAAATTGCTCTAAGTGATGGGCATTTAGAACCTAATTTTAGAAACAGCCTCCAACCCTTGGTGAGCTCATGGGCTTTTGTCATTTGGAGTCAGTAATTGAATTTTCTGGACGTTTTGATCAGTATATAACTTTGTGAAGCCGATTACACAGCAGAACACAATTTTAAGTCTGACAAAGGCATTACCTTCTCCTGTGTGACTAGGGAACATGCAGAGAGCACTGCCCTCCTAACGGCACTTGGTCTGGGGGAGAGAAAGGGGAAAAAACCACCTCGCTCTTTCATGTAACTTAGTAAGATTCATTTAGATTCTATGCAGATCATTTAATAACAGGTTTTGTAAAACCTTAACATAAGGAGCCCCCATAAAACGTATTATCTTTTATTACCCATACAGAGAATGGCATTTTAGATGGTAATAAATCAAAACCCAAGGAAAGCTATTTGCTTTTGAAGAGTGCATGGTGAGCAGCGGGAACATCAGTTTCCCGATTTCACACAGCGGCAAATATGGGTCACCGGAGACCGCCTCCAGCTGGGCTGGCTGAGGCTCCTCTGAATAACATTCCCCTGTCCCCTCCTTGTGTTTTTGGGAAGGTCATTCCCATTCACACCTCACTGCTGAGATTTGGTTTTCCCACTTTCGTTGTCTCCCTTTCCATCTTATATACCTCAAGGTGTGTGAGGAGCCAAGGGCTGAGCCTGGGGTTGGGGCCAGCCATGGGCCTCTACCATGAGGTGGAG
>NW_005327482.1:0-3421 GCF_000412655.1 Myotis brandtii | reverse complement strand
AAATTTTTGTGCACCAGGCCTCTAGTATATAATAAATCTACATTCATCTTACCTCCCATGTTTTCTAATCCATTTGTCATAGTTTCTTTAATCTGTAAATCAAAATAGCTATACTTAGTATTCTTTAGACTTCAATGTTTCTACTTAATAGTTTTCATGTTTGCAAAAGACAGCAACACTGTTAAGCACTTTCTGTCTAAAAATAGATATTCTTAATTTCATGTAGGTAACCCAAAAAGGTTTCCTATCAATTAACTTTTTAAAATAAAATCCTATTTTCCCATTGTCTAATCTTCCACTGGTAACAGCACAAGCTGTATACCCTCTTTTCCAAAAGTACATAAGCACACACACATAAACTTTGCCTATCATTTGCAGGTTTTAAGAACATGCTAGGTCAGGGTCTCTGGACCCAAGATTAATAACTCCTGATTTTAAAGCAAAAAGGAGAGATATATCAGAATGTCCTGGGAGGGCAGGAGAGACATATGGTAGTAGAGAGGTGGGGGTACTAGGCGGTGCTTATAAGATTTTTGAGAAAGCACAGCTTCTAACACATTGTAGAATTCCATATTAATATTTGTTAAATTAATGAGTATTAAAATTTAGGACGGAAAATCTATTTATCTTACAACATAATCTAAGAAAAGTATAAGGTTAATAAAATTTCAGGTAAAGGGAATAATAAGAAAGGGCTTCTCAACCAGGAGGTTATATCGCCTGGGAGGCAAAGTTAATTTATAATATCCAGTACACTTCCCTTTTGTAGGAATTTTTATTATGAAACTAGTACATTGCTATAATAAATTCAAAAGCATGTCAAATAGCAGGAAGAATGCTATTGATAAAGAATAGAAGCAAATTCTACCTTTAGCTTTCCTTCTTTAAACCATTGACTCAGCTGTAGAATACCAGACTCAAATTTGTCCTTATAATTGAACACCATAAATCTTTCTCTGTATTGGGAAAGAAAAGAATAATGATCAGAGACCAGTGGGGGAATAAAAGAGTCCAAAATGAAATCATTCCAGATCTCTATTATGTGTTAATATTTCAAACATTAGGACTTAATCACAGAGTCTGGCCAGATACAGTTTTAGGTGTAGAGACAGGGATAAGTGCAGTGGAGTTCTATTGTTTTGTCTACCCTGCATTTATGACCCCGTTTGGTAATAGCTCTATGATTTTACTTTGTGGGTAACATCCTTTCCCTACCCTTTGTGACCAAAGCCAAGCCAGTATGAGCCATAAAGTATCAGCGTTGGGACTTGATAAAACTGCGAGAAGAAAGCTGTTCTCTTTTTGCTTGGATTGCTAACCTGGTCAAATGTAAGACTAGAGATAACAGCCATCCTCTTGCTGCTGCAAGAGGAGAGCCTGGGAGGGAGCACAGCCCAGAGGTGGAGAAAAACAGTCGTGATGCCACTATACAAACCCTGTATCCAGCCAGAGCTCAGCCAGTACTGTACTAATATTGGACTTCTCAATGCATGAGCCAATAAATTTCCTCTGTACTTAAGCCAATGTGATTGAGTTTCTATTACTTGCAAAAAAAACACTTGCAAAAGATTTATAGAACAGATGCAATTTTTTAAAAGTTTTCTGCCAAAGAGCTAATTAACTAAAACCTAAGTACTGAATCAACTTAAAATATCTATTTTCAAGTTTTATTTAATAAGAAAAAATTATACATGGAGAACAATGCATTTCACATACACCTGTGATCTTTAAACCCCTTGAATCCGGTAAAAACAGGAAAAGATAGAACACACCTTGCAATGTTTCTTTCTTTCTGAATTGCCTCTACATCAGGAGGTAGTGGAGGAGAAGAAGGCACATCTTTGTTGTACTGAGAAATTTGACCACACTGGATGATGTGACTGTTTTTATTCATCTGTTCAGATAAAATAGGTGATTATACCCTAAGATATATGCCTATCCCATATATGACTTTATGGCTGCCTCAAAGAAAGCCTCCTTGACCACTGAATTTAATCCTTTAGTGCCAATTAATATATTTCATTTTAAAGATTTACCCAGTATATGTATTTAAGAGTTTTAATAGGCTAGAAAATAAGTCCACTTCCAAGGAATTAGAGGTAAATGAGAATTTGGTAATCAGCAAAAGAATTACATTAATTGTTGCTGTCGTTGTTGTTGCTACTTTTAATAGTAGTAGTAGCAGAGTATTTCTTTGTATTTAAATAATTTAACCTCAATTGCAAATAATTTTACCTATAGTAAAGGACAATGCAGTGTTAATAGCTGATGTTCACATTTTATAACATTGTCAATAAAAATAGGTAAATACCTAATGAAAATCCATTCCCTACCCAAAGTCAGGGGCCATGGCTGAGTTGGTTCATGGTGAGTTAGGAGTCAGAACTTCACCATTTGAACAATACAACTGTACTTTTCACAAAAATTAACTGCAGGTGAAAAATATAATAATGCTAGCAAAGAACTGAAACTGACGTTCATAGTGCAAATCTGTAAGTGGAAGTAGGTATATCAGCAAGCTCTTCTGTTTCACTTAATTACAGTTGATCACTTGATCATCATTAGTTTCTTTTTCTCAATAAACCCAACAATCTTACACAGTTTTTTCTATCTCTTAGTATCAGGTAAAAATATATCACATCAGATAAAATATAGCATTCAAATTTGTAAGAAACAAATCAACAAACTACCTGGCTTATCACTGTATTACTTATGTCACCGCCAACATTGTCAAAGTAAACATCCACACCAGCTGGGCATAGTTTCCGGAGCTGTTCTGCTACATTCTCTTTTTTATAATTAATTGCAGCATCAAAGCCCAGTTCTGAGGTCAAAAGGAGGCACTTCTCATGTGTTCCACAAATTCCCACCACTCGGGAACAGCCCATCAAGTGACCAATCTAGGGGGGAAATTTTTGAAAATTAAACAACTTTCTATGTCATATTTACATTTTAAAATGTGAAAGCATACAAGATATTATAAGTATATGAGAGTGTTCACCACAATTTAGGTTAGATTACAGGGCTTTCAGCTAAAAGTAATTTGAAATCAAAAGAACAGAAAACAGATATAATGCCATTCTTAAAAGCATTAAGATTGAATAAAATTAGACTTAGTTTGAATGCTAAAATTCCAGAATTTAAAGCTAATTTCATGAAAAGAATAGTCAGATCCCAAACATCACTAACTTGCAATTTAATATTTTTCAGTGGGATGGATCTTGTGCATATAGTATTATGTTAAGTGAAATAAGTCAGATAGAAAAGTGAAGAATGTGATTTCACTCATGTGGGATATATCCCACTCATGTGGGATATAAAGCAAAAAGCAACAAATGAACAAACAGAAAATTCATAGACACAACAGAAT
Organism: Myotis brandtii; assembly: GCF_000412655.1. NCBI lineage: Eukaryota > Metazoa > Chordata > Mammalia > Chiroptera > Vespertilionidae > Myotis > Myotis brandtii. The sequence goes on along the minus strand of NW_005327482.1, from coordinate 51 downwards.
GGTGGTTACTAGAAGGAAAAGAAGGTAAGGGGAGGACAAGGAGGGTAAAGG
>NW_005327481.1:0-3403 GCF_000412655.1 Myotis brandtii | reverse complement strand
GGCTACTTTCCCTGTCATTCCTGTCCCAGCCATACCTGCCTCCTTGAAACAACAGGCACATACACCTCAGTGTCCTGACACAAATCAGACACTGATGGCTGGCTAGTTTCTTCTTTGCTTATTTATATAAACTCAGCATCCAGAACAATAACTGAAAACATTAGTCAGTGTAGAAATCTTTTTTTTGAATGAAGAAAGAACCCCCAGTTTGAACTGTAAGCTTTGAAAAACCTAGATGGAATTTAAGCTATGGTTTTCTTGAAAGTGATATTAATTCCCAAGTTTTTCTCTGGTTATGAATATTTTGTTATATCTACATCCTAGAGAATACTGTTGTTTCATTCCAGTTTAAAACTATATTTCCAATATCGTGTCAGAAATAAACTGTAAGTCAGAAGCAAGGCATTTAATTGCCATTCAAAGATATTAATTTAACACCTAGCATATTTAAGATAATTCTTTTAGCTACTATGTAAGTCAAGATGATAAAAATGTGATACCTGTTAATTATGTGGAAAACAACTTAAAGTATACAGTGGACAATTTCACTATCTAAATAGCAGACCAAACACACATTGAAATCACTGTTTGCCACTCCAAAGCTACAAAAGTACAGGAAAAGAATAGTAAAAACAAATTAATGAGCATACAGCCATGATCAAAATAAAGAGAAAGTCTTGGAGGCACTGAATTTGAGTAACATATTTTTAAAAGGGGCAACCAACTGAAATTTATCACTACAGCAATAAGCTAAGAACCCAAATAGAATATCACAGTCCACAAGGGAGATCAGATGGTCCAAATGCAAATAAGAGAATTCTGTCATAAAACTAAAGCATATAATTATGACTGGCAAGCATCTGAGAAAGTTCAACACCATGAATGAGAAAAAAAAATCAAATGTACAAAAATGTTCAAGAAAATAGAATTAAGTTACTAATCTAGAAATAGATTATAAGTAACACAAAACATATAGAAATATGTGTCTCATTCTCATTTAGCTTACAGGGTATATGATTAGAAAACACTCCTTTTCTGGGAAACTTAGGCTCAAAGAAAAAGAGACCTGTGAGACGGTAGGTCAAAACAATCTTCTGGGAGAAGTTAGGTCTTTAACCATTTGTTGTAGCAAACAGAAAATTGAACCAATGGAGAAGAAAGTTAGATTGGATTCCTTTCAAAATAGAAAGATAATCAGGACTCAGACATTATGAGGGCACATCGGGAGGACTGAAATTTCTGGACTAGAGTATTGATGTTAAGGTGAAAAAGAAAATAAGAATCAAAATTCAAGGCAGAGACAAGTGAAGTTTGAAGACGTTAGATTTAAGTTAACAGGTAATGGGAAATGTAGGCTCGTTAGTAGAGTAGAAACATATGTCATGGGCAGTATAGAACTAGTTTTAAAGACAATTACTCTTTTATGCTGAAAATAGTCGTAGCAAGTCATAGAATAAAGACTCCTGCATATATTTAAAAATGTTAGTGAATACTTTTTTAGGTCTAAAAGATTTCTGAAAAAAATTCCAGGCTGTTAGTATTTTAGTTAGCTTCACACATTCTCTTCAATATTACACATTTTCAAAATGGTAATGAGTTGATGAATATCATCTGTGGAAGTTTAAATCAATGATTCCAAATTTGTTGGAAATTTTTCTGTTGAATCTTAGGGTCTATGCACTCTCCCCTGAGAAACTAGATGGGTTAGGGGTCTCCTTTGAATATGAGGGCAGAGCAGAAGTGTATGCATAAACACAGTACAATGGTTGTTGTATGCCCTTTGCTTAAGAACGGTTCCAAGGTAGCAACAGTAATCGAAATGAAATGTGGTACCTTGAGGTGGGATGAAGTCATAAAACAAAATGAAATAAAAAATAGACTAAACAAAATAATCTAAAACATAAAGTGAAAATCTAAAACATGTGTGGTTAGCTTTGGGACTGGGTCAAGAGTAGATGCTTAAATGGGCCTTGAGGAGGTTGTTGGGAAGGCTTAAAGGAAAATAAAGAAGCTGATATTGGAAACTGGAGGAAAATAGATTTCTTGTTACACAGTGATGAATAACCACAACTGGCACCTGCAGTAACATGGAGAGTAGACTAGGTGCCTAAGGAACAGATAGATCTGGCTAGGGAGATTTCTAGACAACATGTTGAAAGTGACAATTACTTTCTTGTAGGTGCACATCACAAGGTGAGAATACACAGAGATAAGCTAACAATAACCTTATTTAGTTTTTCAGTCAGAGCTTAAAGGAAATGTCAGCATTTCCTGCTTCTAAAATACATCAACTCATCCCCAGGGCATTGGTTTGAGTCCTCTGAGAAGCATATGTCAAGTATCACATTGTAGTAGGTTACAGGGAGAAATACCTGTGATATAAACAGTGGAGGGAAACTGGAGAAGGAGAGCTGGTAGACCATGATGCCGGTATGACCCTGTGAAGAAGAGAAGAAAAGAAGGAGGATTACATAAGAAGAGTCTATAGTGCCATTCTAAGAAATTCTGGCCAGGTCAAAGTTTCTCACAATCAAAACCATAGTACAAAAATGGTGGTAACTTCAGAGTGTAGCAGCCAGGGTCATCTGTCCATTGGAATCCCTGCAGCACAAAATCTGGATTATTTCAGTCACCACAGTTCACTGCTTGCACTGTAGAGATATACTTCCCCACAATGTTAAAAAAGCAGCTTATTCAGGTTCCCAGGGTATCTTTTCTTGAAGATAAATGTAACTTAGAAGGGGGAGGTTAGTGAGACCTATTTTAGCCCCCATCAGTGTAGCTTATCTTGGAACCTTGAGAGTTGCTGTACTCTCCCTCCTCCATACTCCATTCTAAATCCTCACTTTCAGCTTTTCTTTGGTGGCCCACTAAGGTGACCAAAGCTTCATTCTGGAGAGACTGAACCCTTGGCCATCATACCCTTATCAAATCTGGGCTGGGACATGTGCTCACTTACAGTATCAATGGAACAAGGAAATTCCAGGAGGTGCCCAAGTCCTTCATTCCACATATCTCTCCATTTCCTCATTGAATAAAAGTATCCCTGTCTTCTTTTGCTGATCAGGGCCAATTATTCTTGGAAATATGGTGACTCCTCTTCCACCTACTGGTTCCTGGATATAAGAAGTCGCAAGTGCTCCCAACTGCTCCATGGTACACCCTAGTTTTGCTAGAGTGCTTCCTCAAAGTCAACAGTTCCTCTATGTTTTTAGAAGCTTGTTTCAATGCACTCTACCAATACATCTCTTTCAGAAGCATGTGACATAATAAAATAATGGATCCCATCATCGTAAGCTCAATACAGCTCTTTCATTGTTAGAAAATACTAGTAAGTCTGCAGACCAGATATTATCCTGCATGGGATTCCTTATTTCAAATCAGGCAGTTTATAATCACTTGA
>NW_005327480.1:0-3386 GCF_000412655.1 Myotis brandtii | reverse complement strand
AAAAAAAGGTAAAAGTTTATTGTCATGTAAGTTTCCAACATTTAAAATATTCTTTTCTAACTATTCCCAAATTATCTGAAACTCCCATCTAGAATTTTTATGGGACCTTTCATTGCAAATCTACATACTCTAATGAATATGTTATATCATTGCTTTTTCTTCTAGGTAAAACAAGAGGTTTTCTTTCTTTTTATTTCACAGGGAGGTGATTTTCCTGCAGTGTGCCTCATGCTTTGATACCCCATAGATTTAAAACTCCCATGATCACTCTGTAGACTTTTCCTGTGACCTATACTTAGAGAAGATTTCAGAATGAGGCAGAGATGCTAGTGCTTGAGGGTATATAATTAAAATATCTGGCTTCTTTCATTTGTGTAACAAGTGTTTACTAAACACCTACAAGATTATAGATAACCAGTTAGGTGCTGGGATTCTTGCAAGGAACAAAGCAAACCTGGCCTTTACTTTTATGACGCTTTTAGCTTAAAGGATACAGATGTTAAATAATCACTTAAATGAAAATGGTTATATGTGGCGTGAAAGAAATGTATGGAGTGTTATAGAAACAGTAACTGGGAGACCTAGTCTAGACTGGAGAATCAGGGAAGGCCTTCTTGAAGAAGAGCCTGGAGAATGAGTACAAGTTAAAGACAAAAGACTTGGAGATTATATTGAGAGGATTCAAATATGTGAGTTAAAATTTATAGGTGAGACAAACAAAGGGAATGATGGAGGAGCAATATTTGTAGAAATGAAAGCTGTAAATTAATTTTTCAGGATTCAGGAAAAATATAAATGTATACATGAAATTGACCTCTGGAGCTTGAACAATATGAATGAAAATATTACTCTGGTGGAAACATGGAAAATAGATCGCAAAGGGGTCAGATTAGATTTAGGGAAACTAATTAGGAGACTATGGTAGCAGTCCAGCAGGAGATGATGATGGCTGGATCTATTGGTGGCATGTGTGGATATAGAGAAAAGCAAAAAGTTCTGAGAATTACATAGGAGAGTTCCAATAAATAGGATCCAGTGAGTGATTGGGAGTGAGGAAAAGGGGCTGTCAAAATAGACTCCAAGGTTTCTAGCATGAATAGTTGAGTAGATGGAGAAATGCCAGTTGCTCAGTTAGGGAAGATGGGAGTATGATCAGATTTAGGAATCATCCCTCAATGCCTAAATTAAGCAAATGGTTGCTAAGAATCACAACAGGGCAAATCAATAAGCCAGGCCACCTTTAAGTCCGTTGTATCTTAAAGTTGATGCCCAATTTTAATCTTGTCATCACATAAAATCTGAATCTATGTCATTCACTAAGGGGGCTTGATTCCTTAAGAAGTAAGGTTCAAATAAAACTCTGGACTATCTATCATTTCAGAGATCTCGGACTAAGTATAAATTCTATTGCTGAATCACAAGGCAATTTGAATGTGGGATTTCCATTCGTGGGTTTATAATTTATCTTTTCTGGAAAATAAGATCATCTTTTCTTAATGTTGGAAAATAAGACTAACATTCTCTGTTTCTGTTGATCACAGGGGAGGGCTATGAGCCATAATTAAGGAACAGGTTGGAGCTGGGCTTTGTTTCTTTGCAGCATCTGTCTAGGTTTGATCAGTATGTCAGTATTTGCAATTGTAATCATCTGGTCATTTTCTTTTCCTATCTGCTCAGCATGCAACCCGCACTGTGGAAGCTGTGATTCACAGGCCAGCTGTACCTCCTGCCGCGATCCAAACAAGGTCCTGCTCTTTGGGGATTGTCAGAATGAGAACTGTGCCCCACAGTACTATCTTGACTTCTCCACCAAGACATGCAAAGGTGAAGCTCGTCCTGAATTGTACAGTTCTTTTACCAGTGATGCCCCTTTACTATAGATGTTCATCCCCCACCTTGGGAAAATACTGTCATCATGCATTTAGACTTTCTCTGATGATAGCAAGAGTCATTATGTATGTATGTATTCATGTATTCACTCATTAATTTATGTATTAAAGGTTCAAGCAGGGAGATGAAAAATATTTATTAGGTTAAACAAATATTTTTGAGCACCTACTATGTACCAGCCATTGTGTAAGTTAATAGTAACGAGACCAGGGGTGGCAAACTGAAAACCCTCTGGTTGTATTTGGCCCACCGAATCTTCCAGTGTTTCAAAATGTTTAATATTTGCCTTTTAAAAATCAGAAAACATACCATACAAAAATTGAGATTTTTCTAAGTCAGAAGATCTGGCAAAACTGGATTTGCATTCCCAGAATGCGACAGGAGGTTGGCATGAGTAGCTTTTGTCTCTGTTGGATAGAGCATGATCTCCGAAGGTCACCACCGTCCTCATTGTTCCCTATTCCATCACACCAGGCCTATTTAAAAGATTTACACTACCTTCCTGGGCCCCATAGGCACTTGCATTTACAACTCTAGAATGCTAGACTCTATGCTTAATGCAGACAGGAGTTGTATCTGATTTGTTCATCTCTGCTTAACATACTGAAATGAGTGAAGACACAGTCCCTGTCCTCGAGGAGTTTATAATGTCAAAAACCAATTGCCTTTTTCTTTGTTCTCCGGTGGTTGGAATTCTAGGGGATTTTGCTCTTTGAATGGCAGTGCTCAGCCAGAGGAAAAGCAGAGTTCAAGGGTGATTTTCCTTGCTCTTGTTCTTTCCCTTCTCCATTCCTCCATTCCACATTTCCCTCTTATCTCCAGTTCTACCAGGGAAGCTAGGGCTCAGATATGGAGGTCAAACGTCTGTCCGGTAAACTTGGGATGCTTGAAGCCTTTGCAACATTGCACACTATCCATTCCAGGAAATTCTCCTTGGTTGTCAACTTAGGTGGTCTGCTGTGCTCGAGACCAAAGAAGCTTTTCTGTTTCTTCCCTCCTAACCAGTGGTTGTTAGTTTGCGGTGAAAAACAAGATTATCACAAATCCTCCCTGTTGTAAATGATTTCGTAACCATGCTGGCAGTTTTCAAGGCTCTATGTTAGTCATTTTCCCTCAGGACTGATTCAGCCAAATAAATGAGTGAGATTAACTTTATAAATCTTCTTGGAAGCACATGTACTGTCTTGCACGTTTACCTGCTTCCTTGGGACTTAGAAATATTGCATCAAAGAAGAGGAAAAGTGACTAATGAGCGGTTTTCCCAGCTTCTTCTCAGGGAGGGGAGGTGGGCTGAGGCAGCACTGAGTGGAGATATTTCTCCAAGATAAACAGTTCAGCAGCAAACCTTTAGGAAGCTGCTACCATATGTCAGGCACTATACTGCGTTCTTTACATTCATTATTTTAGTCTTCACAGTAGCCTGATGCAATAGGTATGATTCTTTTTTTCCAGTTAAAATATATTAAAATTTATTTCAAAATGCATACAATATTATT
>NW_005327479.1:0-3384 GCF_000412655.1 Myotis brandtii | reverse complement strand
GGGGTTTTTTTTGTCCCTAGATCAAATAGAATAACCAGAAGCCTAGCAAGGAAGAGATAACCAGAGGAAAAGCAAAGTGAGAGACCAAATCTGAAGAGACAAATGGACAATGGCGGGACCAGATATAAAAATACAAGTCTGACCCGCAACCTATAGCAGCCTGCTCAGGAAACCAACCCCTTATCTACAACAAAACACCCAGGAAGCCAGGCGGCTTATAAATCAGACTTGCCATATTGCTATCTTTTGTAAAAATGCAGGAAGCTAGACAAAAATGTCTATAATATTGACTCAAAAGGCCAGGACTTGTTTAATAACGAACAGCCTCCCTAATTTTTGTACTCCCAACTTAGGACTAACCAGACAAAGCCAAATATGTACCCCTAACTGATCACATGGATGCCTGTCTTCCCTGTAGCCACCTACAGCTCCCCTGTGCCGACAGCCCCCATCAGGGCACGCCTGGGCCTTCCCTCTTCTCCACTGGGAGCCCCCCACCCCTCTGCCTGCCTTCGGGTCTCTGCCAAATGCAAGTGATGGTGGCTGATTCTTGTTATAGCGAGCTCAGAAGAAATAGCTTTGTTTTTCTTGGTTGGTCTTGACTGATTTCCACCACAGGGAGCTGGGCTCCCCAGGCAGAATCCACCCCCTCCCTGAAGGGGTGAGGTTGAACCTCAAGGTCACATTGTGAAATCCAAGAGCTCTTCTCCCATTGGCTCCTGGTGGGAAAAAGCTTTACAGTCAGCCCAGGATGGGGGAGACCAGAAACACATCAACAAGCAGCATGTATTGAGCACATTGTAAGAGGCCCTGAAGGATTCATAATTTCCATCCCGACCCTCAGGTGACCTTAGCCCCACTCTTCCTCTTGGTAAAACCCCAATTGCCCGGCCAGCAGCACCTAGTCCAGAAGAGCAACTTCTCACTCCACGCCCAAGGAGTCTTTGTGAGCAGCTAGTCCAACAACTAGCTGAACTTCAGCTGACCTCGCTTGGCTAAAGTTCTGTAAAAATTCCACCCCACTTGACCGGGCAGAACATCCCTTCAGCGCCTCCTCTTGCTGTGACATTTTGAAGGAAGGGTCATGCTTCAGTGCCCCGCTGGATTTTAAGAGCTTTAAATGCTGTACATGTTCTATTTAATTTCATACTCATAACTCTCGAGGTGGGTGCTATTACTCGCCACATTTTAAAGAGGGGAAATCTGGCCTGAAAAATATTACTTGGTGGTCATTGCCAGGGCACAGGGTAGGCAGAGAACACATTGAATGTAATATGACTTGCATGGGAGGGGTCTTAACCTCATCACTGTTGATATTTTGGGTGGCTAATTCCTTGTTGTGAGAGGGCCAAGAACTAGAAAGGAGGGGAGGATTAGCATTTCCTTTTCATATCCTTTTAAATTTTTATTTTGGTTCCACTTTTTAAAGCAAGCATTTGTGAGTTTTATAATGTTTAAAGCACCGAGGAAGGAAACTTTCAAGAGACAAGAAAGCTCACCTTTGTTTTCTCAGCAGCCGCATCACATTACTGGTTTATATTGAGCTCATGATTAGTTAAACTTTATAAGCCTCCTTTTATATAAATTGTTTTGTCTCTTCCAACCTGTACTCATAAAATTGATTTTTTTTAAGCAAAAGTCAGAGCCTTATATTTAATCTGTGGTGAATTTCACATTCTTTGTTTTGGTCTTTCATTGCAAACTGGCCATCATTTAATGTTGACTCTTTCATCCACCCTACAAGCTCTCTCTCTACAATTTTGGTCTCTGCATTTCAGTGCTAAAATAATGCACCTCTGGATGAACTAGGAGCTCTGGTTACTTCCCTGAAAACCTCCTACCCTGAAATGGTAATACACTCATAAACATTGTTCTAAATTGACCCACCAGCCCACTGTCTCTGGACCTAACCGTACCACCCGTGGGGCCCTAGCACCCTGTAACTGGTGCCCTCTGGTATTGGGCACACTTGTCACGGCCAGAGGGGGTGGCCTCGATTGCCTCACTCACAGTCTTCTAAGCATCTTCCACCAGAAACAGCAAGGGCCATGAGACAATTCCCTCCAGAGGAGGGAGAAATTGAACCTAGAAACACCCTACCTAGAACCACATGTGGGAGAATGAGGAGACAACATCACATATTACATAGGCCTTTCTTTTATATTTTGTGTCCAGTACAAAGAGTACTAAATTGGATTTATATGGGTGAGTGAAACAGTTAAGATTTGGAAATGCAGGAACAGTTGTTCTGTATGACCCTAATTTTGAAAATCACATTTTTATCATCTCCAGTCTTCTGGAAGCACTGCCATTCACCATGGTTTCTCAGGGACTCAGATGAGGGCACGTGGCCACATAGGCAGATTCCCTCAGGAGCCCCTAATGTAATTTTTGGCCCTTGAGGATTCATTTTCCTCTACCTGCACCTTGCTTCTCCATCCCTACCCTTCACTTTTCTACCTTGTTAAATCCTCATTTTAGGACCCTGAGGAGTCTGAAACCTATCGTCCTCCCTTCGCACAAGGTTAGTCCCCATTGGATTGCATTCATGGCCCTCCCACGGTATATGCAGCACGAGATGTACAAGGTTCCCCTCTGAATTTCCACTAAGAAGTGAAGTCCTTGAATGCAGGAGCTGAGAATGACCTTTTCTCCTTTGCTCAGCCCAGTGCAGCATGTGGTAGACACTCAGAAAATATCGGATGAATGGATGAATGAGCAAACAGAGGAAGCAATTTTCATACATTTAAAACAGGTGCTTTATGACGTCTTTAATTTCTTGGGCTTTGATTTCTTTCAAAATATTTGCTCTAAACTATCGTTCCCTTTGGAACACGATTTTCCTTGATGGAACAGCAGAACTGAAGCTGAGGAGCTATGCTGTTCCTCTGTCATCTGTTAGCATCGCACCATCTGCTCCAAGCAGAGGGCCGCTTGGTTTCTTTCTTGCTCCAAACATAGCTTTAAAGGGTCTTTTTGTTGTCTGGCGTTTTTTGCAAGCCTCAGCTCATGCTGGACATCACCCTCCAGAAATCGTTTTTATAAAGTTGCGCCATTCATCATTATTCAGGTTCAACTCCTTCACATCCTGTGCGTGTCCTTTTCCAACACGAGTCCATCTAATAGCTCCTAAGCAGTCACACGGAGTTCCCTTTCCTTTATCGTCAGGATCCTTTGCAATTGTGTTGTTATCATTTTATTTCTAGAAAACCTGAGCTTTATTTTCTGATATACAATATTTGGCCACAAAATACTCACATTTCTAATAAGTGTTTAAAATCACTTTCCTAAAATCTGTGACCAATGTTTTTGTTCTTGGTAAATTGATTTTTTCTCCCAAAGTTTATACCATTTCCAACTACTTAGCCCATTGTTGTTGTCCCC
>NW_005327478.1:0-3381 GCF_000412655.1 Myotis brandtii | reverse complement strand
GTGTGTGTGTGTGCATGTGTGGGTTGTGTGTGTTGGGGGCAGGGAGGTGGATCTTGGGAACCTACAGAAGCAAAGTCTGAAGAAGAGAGTGTAATCCTGACCAGGATTACTGGTTTGTAGAGGCTGTCCTCTCTTGAAAGCCGTATTTCAAAAAAGTCCAAGTTTATACCTCCACTACTCCCAGCAATTGACATTAAATTGTTTGGACTACTAACAGTGTGTCTTCAGATCTAAACTATATTAAACACTGGCTCTGTACAAAGTGTTGAAAGAAAAATGATGATAAGACATAAGTTACTGAAATATATAAAGATATAAATTGAAGTAAACAAATGCTCATCAAATTGCCATGTTCTTTAGGTTCTAGCTGCCTGTCGCCCTGGCTCAGGCCTGGTAACTGTCCTTTTATCAAACTAAACCCTTTTTCAACTAACTGCTGGGGAGCCCCTCACTACAAACCTCACACAATGGAGTGTTATTCTGCTGAAGTAATTGCCAAAAAGAAAAACTAATAAATCAGCGACCACTGATTTAATAGATGGGTGAGAGTGCGTAGAGTAGGAATAGAACCTAAATTTTTTTAAATACTCTGGTCAATTTAATATTTTTGAGTATCCACTGAATATATGTATCTTTTAAGAACCTATCCACATACTATGGCAAAATATTTTGTTCATTGTACAACACAAAGAGAAGTTTTTTAAAGATACAATTTAAGAATTTTATCTTGAGGCATAAACACTCCATTCTGCAGATGACTAGGGAGTAGTTCAGCACCACAGTCCACCACTTATCAGCTATTGTGGGTTGAACTGTGTCCCTCAAAAATATATGTGCACGTCTTAACCTGTGAATGTGGCCTTCTTTGGGAATACCATGTGACAAAGGAAACAGATGCTAGAGTGATGTGACTACTAGCCAAGGACTCTCAGGCAATTCTTAAAATGAGGCCCTCTGCTTGACTTCTTTTCCTTATATGTGATTCATAGAATCTCAGAAATTCCAAAGGACTTTAGTGGTCTCCTAACATTGCCCTTAACAGATGAGGAGAGAGGGGACCCAGAGATTCCAGTGTTTGAATTCTAGTCTGATGTCTACTGAAACCTCCTTGAGCCAGGCTGGGTGGACTTGACAACCTTAAGGAACTCAGCCAAGTGGGCAAGACAAGGAAATAGATGAACACACTCAACAATTTCCCCAAACCTATACCATGTCTTGGCACTGAGCTTGCAAATGCCATTCCTTCTGTCTAGCAAACTTTTCTTCCCTCAGTTCCTCACTGTGGATTTTTTTCCATCAGTGAAATCCTAGTTTCAACATTACCTGCTCTGGGAGGGTTTCCCCCTACAACCTAGTATGGATTCCTTGACCCACGTGTCCTCCCAGAGTGCACTTTGCTTATCTTTCTTGTAATGCTTTTTTGCCTCTTCCCCCAACATGAACATAAGATCCTGATGACCACTTCTAGACCTTGGTTTCCACTGTCTGTCCCATTCCTAACATAAAGCAGCCCCTCAGATGTTTGGAGGTGTGTGCAGAGCACAAGGGCAACAGGTGGGAAGACTGACTGATGACAGAGGTGATGCCAGGGCCAAGTTCAAAAGAGAGGTAGAAATTCACCAAGGAGTCAACAGGGAAAGGCATTCCAGGGAGAGCTCTTAACAGGAGCAACTATGGGAAGAGTTGGGGCGGGGAGGGTAAACTGCATGTAGCTTGCATTGCTGGAAGACAAAGAACAAGGCAGAAATGGCCAGAGATAAAATTAGATTAAGCAGGAATGCATTAAAAAAAAACAACTTTAATATTCTGTTTCATCCTTCCTAGCAGTTTAACTCCAACCAGGTTATTTAACCTCTCTATACCTCAGTTTCCTCACTTGTAAAATGAAGATCTTAACAGTCATCCTCACATAAAGTTGTTGCAAGGACTGAGTTAACATGCGGGGAACATTTAAAAGAACAAGAGTAAGAACTAGGGAAGTGCTTGCTATTTTTATTATATTAAAGACTTCGTCCTATAGGCCAGCTGGGGGCTCATGCTTCTATTCTCAGCAGGGGCTCAATGTGGTCAGCTTTTCTTTACAAAGATTTGTGGGGTTGGGGTTAGTGGAGCAGGTCAGGGCAGAAAAGCAGCTGGAAACTATTTTCTACAACAGCCCAGGAGTGATAAGGACTGAAGTGACTTGGGACAGGAATGGAGGGGACGAGTAGGATTGAGCAGCCTTTAGCAGGCAAAATTGGCAGGATTTTGTGCCTGGCTAGAATTGGGTGGGAAGAGATTGCAAGCAGTTAAGGACGCCCCCCAGATTTCTGGTTTAGGAAATTTGGGTGGGAAAGATACAGAAAGACAAGGAATATGTGAGCACTTTCTATGCGTCAGACTCAGAGTTAGACTCCTAATGCCAAGAGACGCTGAGGAACTGGCCCAGGGCCACAGCGAGTGAGCAAGTGGCCGAGGGAGACTTGAAACTCTGTCTCCAGTGGCCAAGTGTGTGCACTTTCCAACACACCCCGTTGCAATCCAGGAAATGGGTCCTACCCAGGGGTAAAATTTCTGCCTTTCACATCACAGCTCTTAACTCATAAAGAGGATCAATAAGGAAAATTCAGGCCCTGAGGGAGGTGGGGGGGGGGGGCTTTTGAACTTTTAGGGCTTCCACACCCACCCAAAATAATGTGTCACCTCACATTGGCAAATTCCTTTTGTTCCATTTATTTTCATGTCATAAGTGTTACACAAACTTGAATACTTTGCCCCTCGCGCCCATTTTTGTTGCTGGAGGCAGATCTCTCAGGTTTATGTCTTACCTTTCTTTAAAAAAGTGTTGCAGTCTAACACTGCCATTGAGTATAAGAAATGAAGAGCAGAATCTCTGCCTCCGGCCCCAGCCTCACAGCTGAAGGTGGCGGAGGAAGCCCCAGTGGTTTTGGTCCCAAAGAAGCTGTGGTTGTGGGGGAGGGGCCAGTGGGAAGACCTGCCTCCGCATGGTCTTCGCAAGGACCAGTTCCCGAGGTCCAGGTCCCTACCGTCCTCTGAGAACTACATCGTAGACACCGAGGCGAGGGCAAGCAGGGACACAGCAGGGCAGGAAGACTATGATCACCTCCAGCCTCTCTCCCACCCTGACAATGACATCCTCATCAACAGCGCCGACAGCCTGGGAAACATTCCTGAGAAGGGGACCCTGGAGGTGAATGAAGAATGAAGCCTTTCTGCCTGCCCCAACGTGCCTATCATCTTCGTGGGCAAGAAGGACTGGAGGCAAGACGAGCATACCAGGAGAGCGCTGGCCAAGGTGAATCAGGAGCCCATTCCATCTGAGGAAGGCCAGGATCAGTGCCTGTGGCTACCTTGAGTGTTCAGCCAAGACCCAGGATGGGG
>NW_005327477.1:0-3380 GCF_000412655.1 Myotis brandtii | reverse complement strand
TCCTCAGCACCGGCTCCCTTTCAGGGCCGGATTGCAGGGATCATCCAAAGTGCTATGATTCCAGCACCGACTTGAAGTTTTAACCTTCAAATCTATAGCTTTTATTTCTAAAGATAAAATTTTCAACAATAGTCTTGATTTGATTCTAAATCAATGAAATGATAGTGGAAACATGATAAACTGTATTTGGATGAGGTTTCAGAAAGGGATAATTTTCTTTCAACGGTGCATCTAATAAAACTAATAAATTCTTTCTTTGCCTTGCTGACAGGGTCATCTTCCAGAATATTGGGAACATAACCAAGGCACTTCAATTTTTACTTAATTTTCACAAAAAGAATCCCTGCCTACTGAAAAGTAGTGACAAGAAATAGGGGGAAAGAAGTATCAACTCTCTGAGTATAGACATAACCACTATTCTATGACTGGAGTAGTAGCATTATTCCGCTACTCTGCTCTGCAGAAAGATTTTTAAAAGCTTTAATAAGTTACTGGAACAATTCTTTGGTAATAGAATGTAACAATAATACAGAGGATTCTCAGAGATTGAAGGTAATATGGCAGAGTAACTAAAAAAGTACATGATTCTGCCCATGCCACTTACTAATGATATAAACTTCTTCATTATTTTTAAAAGGAGATAATAATAGTACATACCCTAAGGGCTCCTGGTGAGGATTAAATAAATTGAAATATGTAAATGCTAGAATAGTACCTGGCAAAGGATCTTACTGAGAAATTTTGATAATTAAATTTTATCAATTAAATAAATAATAAGTAGAAAATAACGGAGCATAAAAGCAAGCAATGTCGCAACTCAATTAGTTCTCCAGTAAGTATACATATATGTATTTTTAATATATAAAGAAATGATACTTAACTATAGACAAATCCATCAATAGAATGAAAATACAATAGTCTCAGTGTGTTTATTATTAAAGTAAGCTGGCACTTCTAAAATATATTTTTTTAAATAAGAACATTTATGAATATGGATATACTAACCATTTTAGACAAATTTTAAAGAAATAAAAATGACTATTACATATAACATGTTTGTTTTTTCTCTGTCAAAAGAGCAGTTTGCAAACTGGAAAGTGTTAGTGATATATAGTTGAGGGACCTCTTTCCTGTGACAAGTGAAAGAAAACATTAAATGAAATAAAATCTCTAGACACTGAGGATTATAAATGACTTGATAAATAATTTAAAGTATGATTGTGTGATCATTGTTGACTATAACTGAAGTATTATGAAAAATAGGACCAAGGCCAGAATTTTAAAACATGCAAATGGTATCACATTTTTTATAAATGAGAAAATGATGTATTCTGGAACCTACAGGCAAAGTGCACTAAAAGTCTTCTCTGGCAAAATTTGAGTATTAATTATAAAACAGATGGTTTGTAAGCAAATTTGTAGTTGACAATGAACAAGAATGTCAAGATTCTAAATCTTATCTTTTACTTCTTTGTTCTGTAAACCTAGTCAAGAGACCTCATTTTCTTGATTTATACATTTTGTCGCCTGGAAAGAGAAAGACTATATGAGGCACTACTTGAGTTCTCTTTTAACTAGAACATTTTATAACCCTATAGCAGTGTGATTCTATCATTTGTTGGCAAGGGCAAAACATCTCCAACAAAACACATTTCATTCTGTATGAAAATAAAAACAGGATTGAAATTAAAAGAAGCTATGAATGTCAGCATTGTCAAATAAAAACAATTCTGAATTAGAAAAGGAGAGATTTTCTTAGCATGGATTATTGCAATAAGGGGGAGAGAACCATTGCTATAGAGGAGGGGAATCATTACAATGGGGAGAACACTCCAGACTATGAGATCTGTGAAAACATCAAAGGCCAAGCTGAATGGGACTTCTTTTTATATAGGGAAGAGTAAACAAAGCTAGAAAAATAGGTGTGAAGAAATGGGAGGAGTGGATGCAGGTGGTGTGATAAGATAGTTGATTAGACTATGTTTAACACTATGGTCAGCCTATAGTTTCTGGTGGTGGGGGGAGTCATTAAGGAGGGTTTGTTCTGGCTCAAACTGGGTGTGGGGCAAAGATCAGGAGCCTTGTCTACTGAGAGAAGTGTAACTAAAGTTTGATCAAGTTGGATTAATGGGCATTTTGTTTCAAATGATCACTGGAGCCAAACAGTTTAGCTAATTGTTATGCAAGAGAATTTTGGAGGCTCTGTGCCTGGACTTTTCACACATAGGGATCTGTGAGTCATATAGAAAAAAGTGGTTCTAGTAAGACTTTTCCTGGAACTCAGAAGGGACTTCTTTTAAATCATACCTGTTTCCAGCATCATAATCCTTGGTAAAGGTCAATATTGTCAATGTATGTATAGATATGTTTTAATTTTTCTCTGACCATTAGCTAGGAATAGAATCTCGGACTCATAGGGTGTCAAAGAAAAATTGTGCCAGAGTTAAATAGACAAAGGAAGATTTTATTTGAGACTTGCACTAAAAGAGAGAGACTGACTCAATTCCACTGAAACAAAAGACATGAGTGTTTTTAGTCACTGGGTAAGCTAATGGAAAAGTACCGAAGGAGGTTAGTGGGGGAGGTTGTCAATGTGAATAGGCCATCTGTGTTTTCTAATTGGCATTTATCAAAGTCAGTCTTTCATACTCTCACAGAAAATGGGAGATAGGAGCACTATATTTCTTGAAGATTACATTTCAAAGAGATGCCTCCCAGGTCATAGAGGAAGATATTTCCTGGGTTCTAAAACTGGCAAGAGGTCAGGAGAAGATTTACATCTCCAAATTGCTGAAATAGAATTTATAATTAAAGTTTTTTTAAGCCAATGCTCTAAGAAAAAAGAGGTTAGGGGCCTATATCTGGAAGAAACCTGTAATCAAGCAGAGGAAAACATTTAAGGCCATTTTGGTTAATAGTAAATTTGTGTTTAACATAAGAAAGTGCCAAATTATTTTCCAATATAGTGGTATCATTCTACATTTCCACTACATTATGACAACTAGAAAGAACTGAAATGTCCATTGGCAGGTGAAAAGATAAGCAAATTGCGTTATATTTAAACAATGGAATAGTGCTCAACAATAAAAGGAAATGATTTTGGACACTTGCAAATACATAGGTGAATCTCACAAACAATATATTGATCAAAAGATGCCAGATAGGAAATAGTACTTACTATATGATTCCATATATTCAAAAGTTTGAAAAGACAAATCAAATCTACAGTGACAGAAAACAGATCAGCGGTTGCCTGGTAGGGCTGAGAAGAAATATTGGGGCTTTTTTGGAGTGATGAATATCTTCTCTATTTAAATTGGTTGATAGTGCCTGGCTGATGTACCTCAGTGGTTGAACATTGACCTATGAACCAGGAGATC
>NW_005327476.1:0-3315 GCF_000412655.1 Myotis brandtii | reverse complement strand
ATTGAAGAGTTATAAAAACTATTTTCTGTAATGTTTTGCAGATGAAATTTAGATATGAGTTCATAATTTTAATAATTTAAATGTTAACTTGAGAAAGTAATCCTGATGCTCATAAAAAAAATTGTTTGAAATCATGTACTAAATGAGTGTAATTTTCAACTATGGACATTTACTAAACTTTTAAAAAAATAATATAATTAATGAATGACCCCGTTTCTCTCCCCTACACCCATATATGTGAGAGAGAGTGTATGTTTCATTGTGTCAAAACAGGAAAAGGCAAGTTTTCCACTCTTCAGCATGTTCAGAGCCTAGTCTTTCAGGTCCAGGCTGTGGTCGGCAATAAATGTAGAAGAAATGTGGTGATCAAAGATTAAAACTCCCAGCAATTCTCATTTTCTGCCTCTGCTTCTACTTCAAGAGACCAAGAGTTACAAATATCTGCTACAATCCACTTCTCAGCAAACGGTCACCAGCTCACCAGAAACCTCACAAGGAGGGGGCAAAATTCCAGCCCCGGAAAAGTAACTTCTGCTCTAGAGTGAGTGTCAATGCCCACATGGACAGCTCAGAGGTTTTTGTCTCTATCAGTATGAATAAACTGGACCCTGTCTGCCTGCGCCTTTCTGGGATTCTTTTAGAACATGTCGCCCACACTTAATATTTTGTCCTATTGACCTGTCTGCGTCTCTTTTCCAATATTCCCAGGCTCCTGGCCAGGATTCCTGCACAGCATTGTTTTGGTTCTTGGCCCATCATGTTTATCTTGACTTCTTTTAATAGCTCACATATGATTGTGATCAATATCCATCCTCTCATGTTATGTTTGACTACTTGAGACTCAGTACTGTGTCCTTTGAGTTGATACTTCATATTTTGATGTTTTATTTCTATGTGAATTAATATTTATTCACCTATCTTAACAATATGCTACTAAAACCAAAATATACAGATGCTAGCCTGCCCCAAGCAGTTCTTATCAATACTAGGATTTAGAGTAGAATAAGATATAATACATAGATAATATTGGAGCATCACTCCAAATCAGATAAAAAAAATTGCAATATGTATGCTTCATATTTACTTAGATTTGTTTATATGTATGAAATAAATACATACATGGTTAATATGCAGTCCCTAAAATACATTATAAGTACCAAACATAACAATCATTAGGCTAATAAATGAAATTTCTCACACCATATGGCATAATGTAAGTTTATTGATTTTTTTTGTCAAAATAATAACTAACTTGACAGTATTTAATCTCCAAAATGGTTGAAAAGCATACTTTCAAGTTTAAAATACTTCTAAATTATTTATGATTTTAAATTACTCAAGTAACAGATAAGGGCATTATTGTTGAAAGAGAGCTAAGCACATATTGAAGTGTTTTGAATAAAACCACATATCTTTCAGAATGAATAACTATGAATAATTTGATGGGTTTCATTTAATTTATTTTTCTATGTAATCTTTTAATATTTATACTCACTTGTACATACTTGGCTTGCCTATTTTATTTTGAATTATATTTTACTTACTGTGTAGTGACCTATTTTTATGTCAGATAACACTATGCCTTGGAAGATTTTTTTCTATACATAGCTGCACATCATTCCATTGATTATCAATTTCAAATTTTTAATGATCCCTCTGCTGATGGTCATTTGTGTTAGGTATATTGGTCCCACTTTTCATTTTAATTGATATATATGGTATGTATTTGCACAGGAGGGGCTTTTTCTGCTAATCTGATCAGTGAAAATAGCATCTCGTGCTTTGTTCAACTTACATTTCTATATTTATTGTCTTAGCCCATTTACTATAAAAGCAAGATATAAAATATAATTAAATCCAGCATCCAGTTGAATTGGGGCCAACATGTTCAGAAACTCTAGAATCCTTATCCAAATAAGTTCTCTCTCTGATGATCTCAGAAAAGTTGGAAAACCACTAGTAGGGTAGATAAGACACCAATTAAGCATAGGGGGCATGTATCGTAATTGTGACAGGGTCCCCCTCAGCTCTGAGGTCTTTGTCAAACCAGTTGATCTCTGTGGCACTTGGCTTCTTTATTAGTCAAATAAATCGGTGAGAATAAGAAGGATGCAGATGATTTCTCTTTCTTCCCTAGCTATTAAATTGTGCCAGAATGATCTCTGCATAATGAGTCACAAAAATGAAAATATTGAAGACTTTGTCAATTAATGCGTTTTTGTAATCTGAAATGATAAAATATAGCCATAACTCATTATCAAGACATTTTTGAAACAATAATTAAGGCCATTTTCTTTGTATTGCTGAACAAATTAAAAAAGCAGATAGAACCCTATGACATTCTGTAATCATAAAAATGAAAGATTGCATTGATACAGATGAATGGTCAGTGGCTATAATACATAGTAACTGAGTATTTCCTGAAAAAAACTCCAATGTGAATTTATAATGGCTTATTACTGGAAAAGCATTTCAATCTTCAGATGGTCTAGAACTTGACATTTTAGGCTGTGGTTCTTTTTTCCCAGGTTCATTATATGGGGTGAAAATAATCTCAGGAGAAACAGGAACTTAGATCACTATTAATGTAGCATCACTTTTTTTTATAAGAAACTGTGCATATTACTAGAGTTTAGCAATATGATCTGGGAATAACTAGAGGACCCTTTTTTAATAAAACTGTGTATAAGCATCCTCCTAGAAGGCTGGAGTTGGCTGAAACCCCCATTCTGGTTTTAGGAGTTTGGTGACCTCTAAATATTTAAATCTGCTTCTATATCTGTATCTTCTTTCTATCTACCTATCTATGTATCTATATTATGTATAAACACACACACACATCAGGGAGATCCAATTGATACTTTTTTCAGTCAGTCATATCAACATAGTAATCAAAGTTTTATCTAACTAGCAAGAAAGTTAACTCATTCTTAAGTGAATGAGCACAGTAAGATTTAAGAGGAACATAAAATCTTGAAATTTTAGACACTGTAGAAAAGGCAGGTAGTGGAATGGGTTACACTAAGGTAGGAAAATGTAGGCCCAGGGAAATTGTGAACTCTGTGTCTCTGTTAGGGAACAGAGCGGTGGGAGATTTCAGGGCCCTTCAAACAAATCTTAGATATTTTATGTAATGCTCCCCAACTTGGTATCCCTTTATAAATTCAGTTTCAAAATGATGAGGTATTTAACATTGTTACAAATTGCTTCTTCTTTTATTTTTGGCATCCATAAAACTCTCTTATTTCCAGGTTTATTATAGCCATTGACCATTCAAAACTATAAGTAGGCACTCCTCTGCAGACCACAGCTCCT
>NW_005327475.1:0-3298 GCF_000412655.1 Myotis brandtii | reverse complement strand
GGAGGCGGTGGGGAGGGCGGGCAGTCATTCCTTCCTGAGAGTTGTGGTCAATATGGCCAACCCACCCTCTGGCTTTCTCACAATAGCCCCATACCTTTTCCACCTCTCAGAGATGGGATAAACAGTGTGGGATATGCTTTGCTATCCAGATAATTTCTCCACTGGCTGTGACATTTGTCAGACTTGTCTACTTCAAGGCAAGATCACACGTTTGCCCTAACTCTATCAAAGAACATTAAGAGCCACATACTGTTGACTGAAAGAGTGGGAAAGGAGGGAGGAGAGAGTCAAAGTAACATCACAGCATGCTCCATGCCCTGCAGTAATTCTGCCTTATAGCCACCAGTGGTTGGCTCCTTCACTGCTGGCCTTTAGTGTCTCAGAAGAGACTATTCTGGCTTCTGACTTTCCCTTCTCCAATCCAGCTTGCTTTGTGAACCATTCCTCATCTGATCTACCCTGTGGTCTTTTCTCTGAATTGTAGTTCCTAGGACAGGTGGCACATGAAATGATGAGCTGAACACCTGGGTTCTAACACCAGTCACTGTGGCCTCAGGTATCATCTAACTTCCTGGGTTTCCTTAAGAAACCTTCCTTACCTCAAGTGAGGGGATCAGACTAGCTCAGGAAAGGGTAAATGTTTTCTCTCACATGTCAACTCTGACCAGGAGGTGGCTTCCTGGAAAGCCAGCAGTGGGAGGCTGTTCTGAGGGCCACATGTGAAATCATCAAAGAAGAGCAATGCGATTGGTTAGCAATGTCTGCCACTACCATGGGAATGGGTGTGGTGTAATATACACCATGTATTTGCCATCCTTGAACGTTTTGCTCTCCACTGTCCTTCCAGGGCTAGTATTCAATGACACCTCACACACCAACATCTTTATCCTTCAGCACTTAATTATGTGCCATTTCCCTCTTTCCTCTCACTTCTTGATGTACATTCCTCTTGCATCCTTAATGGGACTGTGGGTTCTTGGAGCGGGTGAGGGGCATCTCTGAAATGGCTGGTACAGAACTAAATTCACAAAGTGATGCCCAAAAAGGTATCAACAGGTTGAAGGGCTGATTTCCTGGAGGAAACCCTGATGGTTTCAAGATGATGGTGAATAAGAGAGAGTGAGCAACTCTCTGAAACCATTGAGACTCAGTTCCCTCCATCTGGCTGAAACATCATGATTTGGCTCCCACTTGGGGAAAGAAAGAGGAAGAGGAAGAAGAGGAGAAGGAAGAGGAAGGATGAAAAAGTAGATAAAAGAAGAGGACGACCAGGAGGAGGAGGAAGAGGAGGGGGAAAGAACACACTGCTTCTTGCTCCATAATTGGAGCTGTAAAACAATGAATAGGCAGAGGGCCTGGTCTGATTTATGCTGGAAGAGGCCCACCCCTTACTCTCACACAGCTTCGAGAATGATCATAAGGCACTGCTTCCTGTAACATCCTTCATCACTGTGCCAGGGCAAGCTATTCCACTGGGAAATAGCCACTTTTTTTCTGCCCTCCCACTTTGTATCTATGCAGAGGCCAGCGATGAGAACAAACATGGCCATGGCATAAAATCCATTCAGCCGGGTTCCTCAAAGCTAATTTCACCATTTAATATTTGCTCTGTGCTAATTAAATTCTCCATTTCAATTGACTGTTCTAATCAGGGAAGTGCAAGGATACATAGAGAATGCATTTCTATTTATTTACATGCGGGGCGGATACTTATGCACTAATGATATTAGCCACAAACACAAAAATGTCGAATAGAACATACTCCCAAATCCTACTGAAACGTTGTAGCTCAGGCCTTTAGGCAGCAAAAGGAAGGAAAGAAACAATTGTTATTGCACAATAGCCATTCGAACCTAGACCAAACATCACCAGAAAGAGAAAATTCTCAGCATTCATTGTTATTCAACTCCCAGCTTTTTACATACGTTGTAGAAATAAAACATTGTGAAATTTCACTAAGTCATTTGGAGAGGGGGTGGGAAATCCAAACTTCAGTACAAGCACAGAAATAGCAATCTGACTGCACAAATAAACGATAAATGTGCCCGACTGTGTTGAAATTCAATGCAATGAAAGAAAGGCCTTCAAAGAAGATAAGGTTTTAACCGCATCAAAAGGTTCTTGTGCAAAATGGATCATTCAAATCCCCAGGATGGCACTCGCCACTAATTAGTTTTGTTAGGTCTTTTGACATCAAGTTCAAGGAATCGCTGCTCAAAATTCCAATTTATGAAACACACTTCCAGGCAACCTAAGGCAGCGATTCAGATTTACATTAACAAACGTGTTGTTGTTCATATCCCTGTGGCAATGTTCATTCCCTGGACGTTATAGGGAAGCAACAGATACGAATCAAGGGTAGAGGAGACTAGCTTGTGTAGAAAGGTTAAGTAACTAAAAATATATGTACAACGTTGCTTCTAGGGGCAAAGGAGGCACAGAAAATGATAAGGACAAGTTTCTGGAACGTGTAAAGGAAAAGGGGGAATAGCTGACTGGGGTCTATGAATGGGTTATTTTACCACAACAAGCAGAATAAATACAGCTAATTGATACTGTGTACAACTGTGAAAAAAAATCTCCACAGGAAATTTTGATCTTCAAGCTACGTTAAAAATGGGATGTTGAAGAGAGGAGAAGGAGGTTGGTAAGTGCATGAGGGTGAGAATATTTGTTTTTTCTTATTTTCACTTTTAGGGTTGATGAATAAATTGAACAAATCTTTATAAGACACCTATGGTGACAAAAATGAAGCAATTTACTATATTCACAAAGTTTACAAAAAACATATAGCTACGTGGAGTGACCGTTTCAGAATTTATGTCAGCAAAACTTCATAGTTATGTAGATGAGAACCTGCATATGTACTGCACTTGACTGATTTTCCTCCAAAATGATGGTTTCTAAGTTTAAAGCACTTGTAGATTTTTCAGCAATTATCATAGAATAAAAGGACATTGGAAAGGTAGAATCTTCTTTGCAAATTATGAGAGCACTTCCTTTTTAAAAAAAAGAAAAGAAAAAGAAAAACAAGTTTTATGAAGTTCTGCTTACCTGGGAGACTCCACAAACCAGAAACTTCCAGAGTTCTTAATTTTTTCTCCAGTTCAGCCACCCGATTCCCTAGGATTCTGGAAAAGGGGAGAATATTACAGCAGACAGATTAGTAAGAATCTCATCAGCTCTCAAGCCTGTGAGCAGGCTACTTGGGAAACCCACTAGTACACTAAGAGAAAATGTTTTGAGATTTGATACATGCTAAAAATGGAACACACACACACACACACACACACACACA
>NW_005327474.1:0-3289 GCF_000412655.1 Myotis brandtii | reverse complement strand
GACTGAAGAGTCAGGTATTGCATGTTTTAAAAATTCTTGCAACGCACTGGTTGAAAAATCACTGTTGTTGTGGAATAGGAGGGAATATTAATCAATTGCAAAGAGTACTCTTTTTATTTGAATGCAAAGGTAATCATTCATAAAGCAATTCTGGGTAAAATATGTAAAGTTAATTTTAATGAGCATAATACTGAACTACCTCATTACTATCTAAATCACCAATTATGCATATTATCTAAATTGAACAAGCATTAGGCACCCAGTACAGACAAGAAAACTGCTCCAGTATCAACAGAATGTAAAACATAAATAATACAAAAATATTTTTATTGTGATAGATAAAAAATAAGTAGCTAATAATAATAAAGGACAAAATAAAATGTACCAGGTAGCTAAAATGTGTTCCATGGTGTACCCTTAAGAGTTCAATACAGGGAGACAAATAAATAAAAACATGCTTTAGTTATTTCTGGCTGAAAGGGATTTAGTGCAGAGAGGCTTACAGAATTGTTGGGAAAAATGAAGAACAAAGAGAGGAAGCCAAAAGTAGACTTCTGTTTATCTTTACACATTTATTTTTTTCCTCACCTTTGCCTCCACTGAAAAGATTAATTCTTGCCCTATTATCTTTAAGCTGCTTAGCTTCCTTTACTTTGATTAATGTTAAAAAGCCGTTCATGCAGTAATCTTGCATTTACAATGTATAGATAACTCCCCTATCTTTAATAAATAACATATTTTCAAAAGCATGTGGTACAATGACCGGCATTTAATATTTGCCAAACTATTAATTAAATTTTCCAATCATGATATTCCAACTTTTTTTTTAGCTCTGTTTCTCAAAATCACACAGAATGTGCCTAATCTCTTCCAAATATGAAACATTCCCCTCTACTCATTGATTCTATTGCTCCTCATATGCCAGAGGTCAGCAGTAGATTGCGACATAAAAATTTATTTTCCGATGAAAAACCAATAAAGAGCAATCCAAAGGGGGAGTGAATTTACATTCTGATTAGAAGTTGGCTAAGATTGTAGATAAGAAGGCCAGATATGGCCATCACGGACGAATCTGCAAAGAATTTGGGAAGTTTGGACTACAAAGGAGAACAAATGTCAATTTAAAGAAAAAAATGTACTAAATATATTGATATCTCTGCTGTAGGTAAGAGCTCTGCATCTAATGGTTCTTAATCCGCATTTAATGGTTAGCCATCTCTTACATTTAGTATACCTCTAATTCAGTGAATCACAGAGAACATGTTAGGATGACTGACACGGGAACTCATCCCTAAACCACAATCCCTATCATATCCCCGCCCATAATTTGGAATTCCCCTGGGACCACCCCTGACCCATCTTCTGGGGAAGGACCACTTGGGGCAGAGAACTGTGAGTTCGCTATGTGACACCCCTCACCTCTCTTAATGGCTCCCACAGAAATGCTGACTCAGTTAATGAACAAGCAAAATGTAGTTAAAAAATACAGAGGACATGTCGAACCTAGATGCCTTATTATTATTAAAGATATTTTTCCTCCCGGTGGGATTCTCTTTACTTTTTCAATAAAAAGGATTCACATATTCCAATTTACTGCTTAATTAACTCATCCACAGGTATTTTAATTGTTTAATTTTATGCCCACATAAAAAGGAGAGTCAGCCCATGCCTTCTATGAATTAAAAAACAAATCTTTCAGCTTTTAAAAAATTGGTCTAACAATCTCAAGCAATTTTATTATTTTTCTTCTTATCCTCTTTGGAAAAAATGTAGTATACTTATACTATTCTTTTTATGGATAATATCCAGTTGAAGGTCAAATTTATTATTCTTTTACTTTTTATGACCTATTAAAAATATTTTCTAACACAAAGCTCATTTTATTTTGCAGTTGTTTGTGGGAAGGAGAGAGAAGGTGTTAGCTTTCACTTTATTTTGTAAGCTATCTATTTACCCAGCACATTTACTGTAACCACCACCCTCTCCTCACTGGATTTCAGTATCTCCTAGTCATAAACCTTGAGACTGTGTCTATATTGATCGGTTTCTTGGTTCTCTTTTCCATAGTCTATTTTTCTACACTTGAGCCAATACTACTCTTCAATTATTATAGCTTTAAAATAATGCATATGGAATTTATTTGTGTGATCTTAAAATATGTATGTAACCAAACACATCATGCAATATTTATTTTTTTCCTGAGGCCATTCCTCATACTAATTCTTGTACTCGTCAGGGACCTGCCAGGGTGTAGATGGTAGAATCAAATGGGGGGGTTTATGGAATACTGAACCGGGTAGACATTGCTGGCTGAGCAGGAGGAAACCACAAAATGAACGCAGCATTCTGGGCCTGCTAAAGTAGGACATTTTTAGCATCTCTAGGCCTGATGACTGGAACATGGAGAGAAGAAAATCCTATAAAGAAGGCTGGTGGAGACATGGTGTGGCGGAGCCAGGGCATGGAGACACTGCGGATAGAAAGAGAATAAATAACTCAAGGCCACTCTCCTTTCTCACCTCCTGCGGGTGCCTTTCACGGAACAACACACAGGAGGAGGCAGAGGCCAGGTGGCTCGGTGACATCTTCTTCAAGCTGCTCTGGGAGCCAGGACAGGCTTGCAGGAGGGGAGAGAGGGCATTTGACGGGGAAAATGGGAGCCATGCAGCACCAGTATGTGAGGGGGCTGTGGTACTTTCTCCTGAACATGAAACAGGAAATGCAGTGACCCCTAGCGATGTCGATAGCAACTGGACAGGTGCACGTGGCAGGTTCTTCTCAGACTCGGGTAGCAGAACCATGTTTTAATCTGTAATCATTAAAGTTCAGTTGAATGAGTGCAACTCCAAAGTGTATTATAAATTCTGGTATTTATTTCTTCTGTGGAAAGCGACTGCAAATTTAATTATCACTGCATACGAAACGTTATTGAAGCTGAATGGAAGATTAAAGATGAGTTTTGGAAATACACAGCACCCCTCGCTTCCTCTTGCGCGGAAGTTAAAAATGTTTTTCATAAGCTCGCTGAGTCTGCTTTAAAATGTCTTTTGCTGCCCATCGATAAGTTTCTGTGAGACTGATCGTTTTAATATAAGTCCCTAAAACAAAGCAGAGCCACAGCACAGACAAACCTTTTCCAGGAGTGACGTTGTCTTCAATGTAACAGATTTGCTAAGCAAAATTTTTACACTTTTGAGTTATAGTTGTTAAACTACAGGCCCACATTGAACAATTCTGAGCACATCAATGTTTGGTGTTTTTTTAAATTGATTTCAGAGAGGAAGGGAGA
>NW_005327473.1:0-3276 GCF_000412655.1 Myotis brandtii | reverse complement strand
TTTTTTTGAAAGACCTGAAATATTTGAATACAGAGAGATTGTTCCTCTTTAACTTCTATAAATAAGCAAAGAGATATTTGTGTTCTTTGAAAGTAGCCATTGAGTCATTGTTAAAAGTAAAATTAAACAGAATCCAAAGGCCTCATCTACTGTCCTCACTATTAGTCTCTGTCTCCTACCTTTAGTGACGTTGATGTGGCTTTAGTGTCTGTATGAAAAGGTACATATACACCCAAATCCTTCAATGAAAAACCCATATTATGTCTTTGCAAAGTTGTTTACAATATATTTATTACAGACACTTCCCTTTGGTTTATCTTTATTCTTCTATAGCTACCATATGGTCCCCCCAAATTCTATTTTTATACTATTTTATATTTTTTGACAAAGATGACTTATTAATTATATAAATGTGATATGCTTATGCCTTTGCAAAATTTCCTTATAAATATATTAAAAATTATGCTAACTCTCCTTGACAGACCATTTATGTTTCATTTTTTGATGCTGGGAAATATTGTCAGTTATTGCTTCTATATAGGACACAGAAATTAAATGATCCTTAGAGAAATTGAATTTTATTACTTTAAAATTCAATGTGGTTCCAGCCACGCATAGCCGTATAGATATTATATAGTCAAAGATAACTTACTGAAGCTTGTTCACAGAACGAAGCTTTCCCTGATATCTGCCCCTCCCCCACTCCCTCCTTCCCAGATCCTTGAATCCTTATCCCAAATGTTCTTCAGGATTTAAATAACAACATTTAAAAGACACTTAACACCACAATAGGGAATTTGCTGGCATGACCCGAACAACACGGTTAGTCCAGATGCTGTATTCAAACTGTATGGGTCCGTTGAAAAAATAGATATAACCTATAAGAAAAAGACCAAAAAAAGAAAAATTAAATTTGAAAACAGTAAGGGTTTACTCCAGCTACTCTTAAAAAGCCCATTCTGCCAGATGCCATTTTTTAAAAAATATGCCAACATTTACTTATCTTTATAAACCCTGCTAACGCTTTACTATATTGCTTATAGTTTGAGGGGGAAAGGTCTAAAGTTTCCCAGCTCACCTAAATTATCACCTCAAGTTAGTTGTCTTTTCATGAGTTCTTGTTTTGATGCCTGAAGTATTGATATTAGTTATTTATTTTAAGTTGGGGGTTATATCCCTTCTCATAATTAAAGTAAAAATCATTATACAATTATGATAGCCATTGATCTTCATATATAAAGTACTCCCCACTCTACCTCTCATTTGAATTATGGCAATACTCCTGCATCTTGGCATTTTTAAGCATGGTTTTAGATAGTGTTTAAGGTTTGACAATCATTAAGTAAAATTCTCATTTATGCTAAGCATGATATTTTTTGCTTGCTGTCTGTGGAAGTAGTCACACGGACGGACTAACTCCTTCATGGCAACATTTATGAGCACATCTAAGTCCTATATAAAAATCCTTTATAAGGGAATGAGTTTGAGGGACTATAGAGCATTCCATTATGTCCAGTGCAACAGAATTAGTTACCATTTTTCTCGTAGACAGCATCTACATTATCACCGATTCCTGGGAAGTCCTCTTCTATTAGTCTGGGGTAGTCTTTGTCCATCAGATGGTTAGTATCATCATAGCTATTTAATAAGAAAAAAAAAACTCTTAAGTAGGTTGTATTTCTTAGAAAGTACTTAGAAATAATACAATCGATATAATGGTATCTTTCAAAATTGACAAGTTTTAAATTTTTAAGTTCATTTAAAACATCTAGTAGATTTTAAAAATAAGGAATTACAATACTGAGTGTATAGTGGATGTCTGGTGAGTATTTTTTGACTTGGCTTAAAGGCCATCTTTGTAAGGACAGTTACAAGCTTACTTCCATTTCACAAATTGCTTGAAAGTAGATTATTAGAAAAGTGTTTTTAGAGCAAAATCAACATATGTTAATGAATTGAATACTTTTCTATTGTGTTAAGGATGGTTTTAGCATATATGTGTAAAAAAGATGGTTTTAGCACAGTTGAGTTACAACCAATGGCTTAGAAAGAAGAGTGGTGAGAATTATATGAATATATGTGTATTTTCAAGAGGACTTGAAACTTGAAAACCTCTGTCTGAGAGGCTGCGTGCAAGAGCTGACACAGAACAGAAATTAATATGACAGTCCAACATTTTAAATAATGCATGAGATAATAACTTAAAGTCCCGAGAGATGGACAAGACTCACTTTGCCTCTGTGACACAAGATAATGGGTCAGTAAAGATGGCGGCCATACCTCCAGACCTGGTTTCCTGAGAAGAAGAGGGTCTTTCCTGTGTCCTCGAAGTGAACAGCTGCGCTTATCTTTTTAACCTCTTTTGGAAATCCTAGTTCGGATATCTTTTTGGGATAACCTTCCAGAATGTCATAGCCATTAAGAGCCCAATATTTTCTGCCTAGAAAAAGTGAAAGGATGGTCTTATTATCCAAGGTAATCTATTAGGATTCACATAGATAGACATTTATTTTAACAAAGAAAGAACCATCTTATACATTTAAAAATAAACAAGTCAGTATTTGTGGTCCACAATTAATTGTTTAGAAATAAATTAGTCAGCTTTGGTGGTCACCATATTTGTGAAACATAGAAATATGAGCATTCTTCACACAAAAATAAGTTTTAAGATTCTAATTTCCTAATTATGAGTCTAGTCAACCAAATATAATAATTAATTTGGCAACTTATTTCCTCTGAATATTAAGTTTGAAACTGGGTGAAAAATACATTAAGATTTCTGCATGAATAAGAAGCATGGTAAGAACAGTAAATTAGACTGAGAAGTCAAATTTTATAGGAGATAAAAAGCTATTTCCACCTCTAAAAAATAACTTCATTATAGCATTAATTATATTAGTCAAACAATAGAAACAATGTCAGTAGAATGCTATATAACCACTATAAATTATGATCATGAAAGTGGAGTGACAATTTGGAAATTTTTTATGATTTTTATGTCAAGGGAACAAGTAGAATTTTTAAATGTATATTCTATGAATATAAATATTTAAATATGTATATTACATAGAGTGAACAACTAGAAAAGAAAGTGAGAAAATAGACTTTTCAGGGGGGAAATTATGGCTAACATTTTTTCAATTTTTCAAAATATACATGGTTATAAATGCTTGCTCAATAAATAACTTTTAAAAGGAAATGGAAAAAATTGACATGGTTGCTATGAAACAAAAGTGGGTATTCATCATATAGTGTATGTATATGTATACAGTGGGG
>NW_005327472.1:0-3270 GCF_000412655.1 Myotis brandtii | reverse complement strand
ACATGTGCCCTGACTGGGAATCGAACTGTGACCTTCCGGTTCATAGTCAATGTTCAACCACTGAGCCACCACAGCCGGGCATGAGGGTCCATTTAAAGAGGACTCCTCCTCCGAGAAGTCCTCTTCTCTAGCCCTCACTTCACGTGGTCAGAATCCACATCTGTGATCCTTGTTCCTGCTAAGCCGTGTCTACACAATACAGTCAGGTGAAAATCTGGAGGTGACATGGTTCAGGGAGCCCCATAGTCAAGGTTAACTCAGCAGTTAACCATTCCTTAATTGCATTTCCCTGTCTCTCACCACCACTGGTTGCGAAAGTGTCATCATTATGACTCCATGGGATCTCGCGTCCTCCGTGGGGTGTGAGTGCAGGTCAGTGACAAAAGCGAACGTATCAAAAGGCACCTCAGTTCCTCCCGGGCACAGGGCCCCTCCTCGTCACGTGGGAAATCTGGACTCCTCTCATCCCGTCTCCTAAACATACCCACGTTCGATGGAAACAATTGGCAGAGACCAAAAGTGCGACAGGTTTGAAATCATACCGCTAAGGAGCGGGGTCTGAGGACATTCCTAACAAACCACAAATTTTGGAACACCTGGCATTTTTGGCTGGAAGTTCATGCCTGACAGCCTCCATTTACAGTAAATTACTGACCATTATTAAATGTTCATTAAACAAAATGAGGGAAAATTGGTGAAGAGACTTGGGAAGTGATGGAGACCCCGTAGGTGGACGGTGGAGTCTGCCGGACCCGCACACTCAGCGGCCTGATAGTCGGAGGGACTGCGCTGATGGAGTGGCCAACTCAAAAAAAAAAAAAGGCTGCGAAGAAGAATGGGAGGGAAGCCAAAAATAAATGCTGAAGTTGTGTGACTGAAAAATGATAATTTAATGCATATGCTTTTAGGAATGTGCTTTTGTGCATTGTGTGGGTGGAGGGACACTATTGGTCAGGGTGAGTGGAATACAGAATCCTGACATTTTAATGAACTTGTTTTTGTTTTATCAAGAGGAGAAGGAGACTTGGAGAATCTTCCAAGACATGTTTAAGATAGTTTGAGGGCCAAAAGTAGAATGCATAGGGAGCGAATATATGGTGTCGGGTTAGCAGGGTTGGCTGGGCGGAGGGCGGGGGCGGGCCTTCTATCTCAGTGGCAGCCCAAAGGAAAATGGAAGGGTTCTGCAAACGTTCAGAAGTTTCATATAATTTTCCTGTTGGTAGCGGTTTGTTTCCTTTGAGGTTTCTTTGGTGGTTCCTCCCTTCCCTCTTCTTTTGCACAAGATCCCT
This sequence comes from Myotis brandtii, assembly GCF_000412655.1. NCBI lineage: Eukaryota > Metazoa > Chordata > Mammalia > Chiroptera > Vespertilionidae > Myotis > Myotis brandtii. Next base: position 1,981 of record NW_005327472.1, on the reverse strand, counting down.
TTGTGGAATTTGGTTCCCGAGATGCGGTATGCATGTCAACATGAGAGAGGAATTACGGTATATTGAATTACTCCATATTTTTTGAACGGAAAAATAGAAATTCAGAAATGGCCGGGAGAAGGGGATGGTGAGGGCTAGGAGCTGACTTTTCCAAGCCACAGGTTGATGCTGTAATAGATTCCATGTGTTTCTTCTCTACTCGAGCTGACTTTGGCCCACGGTGGGCAAACATTCCACGTTGCCTCTTGGGAAGGAGAGGCATGAGCAGGGCCCGGTAGCACCCGGTGGCCCTCTGCGCTGAGGCCAGCCCTGCCCTTGCCCTCAGAGGCGTGCCCTCCTCCCCTCCGTGGTGGGAGCAATCTGTTTCCAGCCTGTTACTCACTTCAGACCTCCTAACCCACGTCTGAGGCCTTCCGCGGAAATTCCTCCCTGGGAACCCTGAGAAGGGAAGTGAAAAGGCCAGGGACCCCACTTCCTCTCTGCTGCCAGCACTGGCCACACCTTCCTGCCGTCTCCACAGGCCCTTCTGGCAAGCGCAAGCATCCATACTTGTCCTGTTTCCTCTTTTCGTCCACCTCCACCCACCTCCGCTGCATCATCCATGTAGCACCAGCTCAGTCTTGGTTTTTAGAGCCGAGTGGACCCTCAAAACAATGCCTCAGGTTAAGGCTTCTAGCTCAGGCCCGAGAACAACTGAGCAGCCAGGGCGAGCCATCGGTGGCCACTTCCGAGACTCCCATGAGGACGCACCCTCTGCTGACCTTGGACCCAGCCTTCCTGTGAAATCCCTTTTCCTCCTGGTCAGTGCTGAGCGGGCGGCCGGCTGGTCCGGCTGGTCCGGTTCCCTCACTTTGCCCTAACATGCCACCTGGCAGCGCCTCCCCCCCGGGATGTGGAAATGGCCTGGTCTTCTGAAACGAGAGACCTACCGCAGGAGGTGAAGGGGAGCAAACAAGCCGGCCTTGTCTCGGTGTCCACTTTCTCCTCGCTGGCCTGCATTCCCTCCCGCCTCTCTGGATGCTACCAGGCTGCCCATCACTTCCGAGAGCCAGGTGGGCAGGAGCCAGCCTTCCACCGAGGCCCTGGGGAGACATTCTTCTCTGGCGTGTAGGGAGCAGCGATTTTCACATTGGTCTGCTCACCGAGGTGGACAGAGAGGCCAGGGAGAGCCCGAAGCCACTCGGTGGCCTCCTTTGTGATCGCTTACAATGGGAACCGCAGGCAGACTTGGCTTTCGTGCCTGGGAAGGATGAGACCAAAGGCTGACCCGAAAGCCAGCGACCGCCAAGAGGAGTGAAATGAATGAGCGAAAAGGAGCCTTCTTTCTCTGCTCTGCACTCAGGCCTTGCCAGCCATTGAAATAGCACCACGGTGGCTGTTCTCTGAACCCATTTCATTGGCCTTCCTTTGGGTTATTTTTTTCTCTCTCTCTTCTTTTAGACAAAGATTTCCAGCTCCCTTCAGGATTCAACTGCAACTTCGATTTCCCTGAGGAGGCCTGCGGCTGGATCTACGACCACGCCAAGTGGCTCCGGAGCACCTGGGCCAGCAGCACCAGCCCCAACGACCACACGTTCCCAGGTAAGCCGGCTGCGAGTGCAGAGATGAGAGCATTCAGGCTCGCCTTCCCCACGCTCTCCGCTCAGACCCTCGGGCAGGTTTCCTAACTTCCCAGCACAGAGCAACCCTCTGCCCTTTGCCCGCAAACCACCACGGTCTTCGCTCACGACGTCACCCCACAGAATAGCGGGTTGGTGGTTCCTGCCCTCGCCTGTGATTACAGGACGGCTGGGAGCTGGACGGGAGGGAGAGAGGCCAAGATAAAAGAAGAGGAAGGAAGGAAGGGCCGTGGGGAGGTCTAGGAGATGCCATGAGTCAATGTCCCCTTGTTCCCGGCCGGTCCTCGCTGCCAGCATCACAGAGCCTCTTGTCAGGCTGGGTATTGTTCCTAAAGTGGCCCGTCAGGAAGCCGCGGGCCGAG
>NW_005327471.1:0-3266 GCF_000412655.1 Myotis brandtii | reverse complement strand
ACCTAAACATGTGGAAGTGGGTTTGGAACTGGGTACTGGGAAGAGACTGGAGGAGTTTTGAGGTACACACTAGAAATATGGGCTTTCTGGTGAGATCTCACACAAAAATGAGGAACATGTTATTGGAAACTGACAGAAAGGCTATCCTTGTTATAAAGAGGCAAATGAATTGGCTGAACTGCCTGCTAGTGTTTTGTGGAAGGTAGAAATTGTAAAGGATGAAACTGGATATTTAGCTCAGCAGATTTCTAAGCAGTATTGAAGGAACAGCTTGGTTCTTCCTGACTGATAATTGTAAAATATAAGAGAGATGAATTGAAGAATGAATTATTAAGTAAAAAAAGAACCAGAATTTAAAGATACAGCAAATCCTCAGTTTACCTGTATTGAAAACAATGAGAATGTGTGTTCCGAAGAGAATGCCAAGTGTGGGGGTACCAACCATTTGGTCAGGAGATTAGGGTAGGTGTAAACCATGGACCTTATCAGCATCTCAACAGAATCCAGGAATAGAGATGGGGTTATACCAGCAGAAACACTGCCTGCTGGGAGGAAAAGAGAAAACAGGGCGGGGAATAAAGACAGAATTTATGCTATCTTTCAAGAAAAAGGAAAAAAGTTACCCAAAGGTGATTCAGAGATTATCAGGGCTTGTGTCTCCCACCATAGGCCCAGAATGCATAGGTGGGGTCAGGGGAGTGGCCCTCCACCTGGGTTTCAAATGACAAGATCTTTGCCCAGCAGAGCTGAAGAGGCTCCCTTGCAGAGAGCAGTGTAGCAGTGTGGGTGCTGCTCCCAAACCAAGGGGGCAAGATCGCCCCTTAGAACCATGAAGGTGACACACCACCCCAGTGGATCCAGAGGGCAAAGCACTGAACCAAAGAGGATTGTGTTCAATACTTAAGATCTAGTAAAATTTGTCTTGCTAGGTTTTCATCTTGCTTCCTTCTGATTTCTCCCTTTTGGAAAGGGAATGTTGATCCTATGCCTGTTCTACCATGGCATTCTGAAAGCAGGTAATTTACCTGGTTTCATGGCTGGAGGGGAATTTAATCTCAGAATGAATCATACCTTGAGTCTCACTCATATCAGATATAAAAGGTATTTAGATCAGACATTAGATTTTCAACTTTAGAGTTATTACTGGAATGAGTTAAGACTTTTAGGGCCATGGGATGGAATGAATGACTGTATTTTGTCTATGAGAAGGATGTGAATTTAGGGGGGGCCAGGGACAGAAAGTTATGGACTGGATTGTATCCCTCCAAATTAATAAGTTCCTTAAATCACTCAAGGAATTTAAAGCCTAGTAATGATAATGATGAAAAAAATAATGATAGCCAACATTATTAGTGTTTTCAATGAGTGAGCTACTGTTTTAAGTGATTTTCATGTATTATGTTACATTTCCACAAAACTCATAAAGTGGACACTAATTTCATCCTGAATTTAGAAGTGGGGTGGGAAAAAGCATAGACTGACACTAGGCACGTCCTTACAAAACTAATTAAAGAATTTAAATTGAAGTAGATTCTCTGAAGAAGAATTAAAATGACATAAAATAGTATAACAGGAATACTTGACCTGAGAATTGAAAAGTCTAAGGAGAAAGTGACTTTTAACCTGAGATGTGACTCATGAGTAAATGTTAGGAAGGAAAAGTGTTGTAAGAAAAGAGAACAGCCTGTGAAAATACCCTGAAATGGGAAAGGACACTCTATTCCAGGAAGTGAAAGAAGCACTTGTGGGGAAAAATAATGAAGGGATTGACAAGGTGCACAACCAGAGTGGAGAATCAACTGGTGGAGGGCAGGACCGGGCACAGAGACCACTTAGGAATCCACTTAGTAATTCCAGACAAGAGTTAGTGGTGCCCTGTGGTGGCAGTGGAGAGAAAACAAGTTGAATGATTTTGTATATATTTGGAAATCAAATCTGCAAAACCTACAAATGAAGTGGTTATGAGATGTTAGGGAGAGTAAAATGAAAATTAACTCTCAAGTTTCTGTTTTGAGCAATTTGGCAAGAATAGAAAAGCACAGAAAAGACTATATGGATTTCATAGCTGTAACATTTCCAGAATACATGGCATTTGGCTAGGGTACATGGTGTTTAATGTATATTCCACATCCATTCCCTATTCATTCCCTGGTTTCTTACAGGCTATATACCATGCACTCGGGTGTTTAGAATGCAGAGTCATGGGGATAGACCTCAATAGGCCGGAGGTGCTGGGACTTGGACCTCTAAGGAGGAGGCCTCTGCTTTATTTCTTATGTTCTAACCTATAAAGAAGTGCAATGAAGATGTTTCTGTGAGTGAAGGAAGACGGTGGATTCTGGAACCAATTGCTATTGCAATGAACTCATACTTCTGGGGCGAAGAGCAATTTCTGGAGGGATGCTGACAGAAACATCAGGCAAATCAGAATGGAAAAGTCCCTTTTCTATCCTGCTACCTGCCAGTGACCCCCTAGTGCCCATTACTTACAGAAACTATCAGAAATCCAGTTGTCAACTGGGGAAAGGACTTTGTGGAGTTCCAGCTACAAAATTATAGAGAGTTAGAAGCTTGCTTCTGGAGCTGAGAGACAGCAGCTTCATAACCTTCATACTGCCAAGAGGCTCATACATTTACCAGTACATTTCAAGTACATAACTTTATCCTGAAGTCCAGACTTCTTTAACTGCCGATTCACAATCCATGCTTGGGTGTCTAGTAGAAATCATACACATAACATGTTCAAAACTGAACTCCTGATTTTCCCATATAACTTGCCTCTCCCACATTGTTCCCCATCTCAGTAAAAGGTCACTCCATTCTTCTTTCACAAGACAAAACCCATGAATCCTCTTGACATTTTCTCTTTAACTCCTCATGTATAATCCATCAGAAAATCATGTTAGTTTTGCTTGAAAATATATTCTGAATATAACCTCATCTCACCAGCTCTGAGCCATTATTGTATTTTACTGGGATAACTGAAGTGGTTCTTAATTAATCTTCCCTGCTTCTGACCTTGCTCCCATCTCTCAAGAGCCAAATATTTCTTTTAAGCATAAGTCAGATCACCTAAATTCTCTGCTCAAAATCCTTCAGACTTTTTATCTCACTCTGAATAAAAGCTAAAACACCCTCATTGACCTATCAGACCATAAACACCCTTTTCTGCTCCATCATCTCTCTGATATCATACCCTACCTTACTACCCCTTCTCCCATCCTTGCTCTCCCTCTATCATGCCAATCACTCTCCTCCATCAGGGT
>NW_005327470.1:0-3211 GCF_000412655.1 Myotis brandtii | reverse complement strand
CACCCCAGAGAGTGGGGAGCCACCCTGCCCAAGGCTGACATCAGCATAAAGGGAAGCATAGCCTTGTGTGTGGATCCCCACCACCCCTCCCCTGAGGTTGCCTCTAACTTCTCAATTTTAAGATCAGGCAGCTGGTGAGTCAGAGAAGCAGCATCCACTGGGGGGACCTTCCCAGCTCAAGAAACATACTTATCTCTCCTACGAGTGGAGTCCGGGGAGGCAGCCAGTCCAAGACACACCCTGGAATTCACCAAGATTTCCTCAACCACTTAATAGACAGACATTCAAGGCTCACCTTCTATGTGTTAGACCTTCGGGATGGGGATGGGGTAGCAGAGGAACCAAAGAGTTTGGAGTCAGAAAACATTGGCCTGTTGTGTCATCTCTCATGTCAGACTAAGATGCAATAAACATTTCTTGCGTACCAACTGATGTTGGCCATATTCACAGAAGTGATTTTATTTAATTCAATTCTCTATATGATAGATGTAAAAATGGGAACCCAGAAAATGTGACATTTGTCCAACATGACAACTACTACCTCCATTTGCTCCTATGTAAAATGGGTTCATAGCAGTACCCACCTCATAGGATTATTATGAGGATAAATGAGTTAATTTATGTGAAGTTCTTAGAACAGCGCCTGGCATAAAGTAAGTGGTCAATAAATGTTACTCATAGTTGAAGTGGCTTGTCCTAAATTCTGTCCATAGGAACAGCAGAAACTGAATTCAAATAACTCAAACCTCCTTTTTTTCCTCCTACCATACCAAGCCTCTTTTCCACTTTGCTTTTCTATAAATATCTTCAACAGAGAGCTACTGGGTATTAGCCATTGATTGGGAAGGGCATTGGTTGGGAAGTGGAGCAGCTCTGTTGTGCAGAGCCCCCTGTAAACTGGCCTGCCCCCTTCCTAGCCTCTCTCCTCCCTGTAGCAAAGGCTTTTGTTGGTCATGGTGAACAGTAACTACTTCTCTATGGAGCTGATCCTGGTTCTCCTGCTTACAGGTTTTTGTCTAGACTTAAGACTTTCAATCTCTTTTCCGGGCCACTGGAGTCCCAGGACTGCACCCAGGGGTCCTACTGCTGAGATACAGCTTCAGATCCGTGTGATGTAAGAGAGAGCAGCTGACTTTTAAGTCAGAGCTATGGCACCAAGTTCCAACCTGCCACTTTAGCTGTGTGACCTTGAACGAGTTACTTAACCTTCCTGAACCCAAGTGCACTTATCTGAAAAGCGTGTGTAGTAATCCTCATATGGATTGTGTTAAATGAAAGACTGTGTAGTGAGTACTCTTCTCCTTCAAGTTTTCAATTCACACAAACAAACTACATTAAGAGGCACATTCATTCTCTTTCATAAGCTTTTTTATGACCTTTTATGACCACTATATGTGAAATCCAGTTTAAGAAGACATAAACTTAGCACCAACCAAGATATTTGGTCATATTGAATTTCATCTCAAAGTGGTTGATGACATGCTCAGAGAGTCTCAAATCCCAGGGCAACAACCCCTGAACCTTATTGAGAATTCTGCTCAATCTTGTCTTCAGCATGGAGCCACAACCCTCTCCATCATCTTCCAAGGCCTTTCTTCAAGTTGAATTACAACTGTGGTGTCATCCAGTGTGTATTATGAGCTCCTTGGGGACAGAGTCTGATTTATCACAGAACCTAAGGAAGCATCCATTAAATCTTGGAATGAATGGACCACCACGCATTTTGGCCATGCATCCTCCCAGCCATCCAATCGTCCACTCTGTCTTGTACAGGGAATTCCCCCTTCAAAGATGACAGCCTCGACCTTCTTTGTCCTCTTGCCTTCTTCCTTCTGGGATCCTTCTAGCAGGTCCGTCACTCTCACTGAGATCCTCTGCCTTCCCATTGATTTCTAGTACACTGTCTTGTGCTCCTATCCAAGCAGGGACTCACACCTTCATGCAGGTGGAAGTTAGGGCTGGCACCTCAGAAGGAACAATGTCCCATGGTCCTCAGCTGGAGGTCTTTAAGGACATCTGGATGAAACATCAGTTGCTCTCTCTGCCTTTCAAGCCCCAGGGTGCCAAATCTGAGCCTAGGCAGATAAGGAAGCTAGATTTTCATGTGCACATTTGGTGTAGGGGGAGGGGAAGCTGGGGAAAGGCCGAATCTCACTTAGCCCAGAAAGCCTTTCTTATCTACAAGGTCTTTGAAGTTGGGGAGCTCTCAGAGACTGGCAGCCAAGTCCCCATCGGTTCTCAGCTGGAGAGGCTGGGCCCAGTTCTGGAGTCATTCTGGGTCTCAGATGCTCACAGTCATTCATTCACTCCGCAGTGAGCCTAGCCAGTGCTAGGCTCTGTGCTAAAGGCCAAGGAGGCTGAGATGAATCAGACCCACATGCTCATTTGCAACCACAAAAGCTCTCAAATTGCTCTCTGCCCAAGAAGGGATGCAGACATGAAAACAGAGACAGTGTGCTGAGTGCTTACAATCTTGGGCTCTGGTCTAGAATTTGCTGCCTAAATGCACTCTAATGTCTAAGAAGGCAACGGGGTCTCAAGCCCCTGTTCATACACCTCCCAAGATGGGGAAACCTTCTCCCTCCTTCCCCCACCTAGCAGCCTGTCACAGCACCCAGCCATCTGGCTGGCAGGTTGTTTCCCTGGGGCTGAAACAACCTGTCTCATGTGTTCCTCCTACTTGTCCTAACTTTGCCCCCTGGGGCTGCCAGAACCGCTGGGGCTGCACCTGTCCCAGGACATCCCTGAAGAGAATTCAAGGCAATGTCAGCTTCCCGCAAAGCTCAGTTCCTAAAGATTGTTTTGGTGCAAAAGGCCACTCTAGCAGCAGTGAGCAGGAGGCAAGAGGCCATGGTGGGCTAGAGCCCAGAAGGCCAGAAACATGCTACATAAGAAATGATTCTCCTGATCCAGGCAGCAGTCAGGCTGGGACAAACCAGAGGCCACTGGAAGGGAGACTCAATGGGAGGTCGTGCTGGGCGCTGGGAGAAGAGAGGCTGACTTAGAGACCTGGCTTTAGGGAGCACCCCAGCTACTGGAAAAGCCTTAATCCCCCCTTTTAGGCCAACAGGGGAGATAAGACCAGTGAAAAGGAGAAAACAGAAAACAGGAGAAGCTTTCCAGCTCCCAGCCCCGGCCCAATCCCAGCTCCCTCAGCTCCTCCTTCCTAAAGCATCTATTCTCAGGCTGCTAAAGTTCCTGCTTTTATAGC
>NW_005327469.1:0-3199 GCF_000412655.1 Myotis brandtii | reverse complement strand
TTTTTTTTTTTTTAATGGAAGCCTCGTGTGTGAATGGGCTCATTTGTTTACTTTTCAGTCAACAGCATGGGGGGGAGTTAAATCAATTTGTTTATTCTTTGATTTTAACTTTGCCAGAAGCTTCTATCTCGCATGGCTCTTTCTGATCTACCACTGTATCACAGAACACACGAGTTAAGTACATGAGGTTCCCTGGTTACAGCCAGCCTGCTTGCCTCACCATCATCTCTGCTCGTCTGCTTCTAATAAATCAGCAATACATAAGTCTAGGTGAAGACTTCAACTAAAGTTACATGATTAGGAATAGTCATTTTACATTGTCAGTCAGTTGTTAGTGCAGGGGATTGCATTTATAAGCTTAAAACTTTCAAAATGAATAGCAGTAGAAACTTTTTTCTTTTTTTCTTACCCCTCAAGGAAAACCTACATCTTTGAAAACTGCACAGCCGTCTTGGGTGAATTTGCCTCGACCGCTTCCTAAGTCCAACGCGTCCTTGAAAAGCTCTGCGCTCCGGCGGACAGGCAGCCCCTCCTCCATCGCCAGCACCCACAGTGACCTGAACGCTTACAGCAGTAATTGTGAGTCGGTCATATGTCTGTCATCCTTTGGGGGTTGTTGAAACGGTCGTTATATGAAAAACCAGTGCCCTGCAAATCATCATTAGACTTTTTGGCTCTGTGATTTATGAGAACATATGCTTGCTGCTTCTTCCTCTCCCAATTTTTCCCCCTTTTTTTGCTTCGAAAGTTTGGCAGGAAAAACATTCTTTCAACAACATTCTCTTTTGATGAATGTGCTATGAAACATCGAAATATTGGTGTTAATGAGACCTGGTATTTTTTATAATAGGGATTCTAAAGTGTGTCATTTGAAGTGATAGTATTTTTTGGTTTGTTTAAGGAAAGAAAGCAATCTAGGGGGCCAGTGGAACCCAACTGGGAACGAGGAAAAAGAAAACTTCAGCTCCATTTATTTTGTAAAAGACCACATTTTGTGGATGTGTGTTTTAGAATCTTTGGATGCTGGATTCAGTGTAACATGACTAGTATATTAGAATTTCAAGCCTACTTTTACGTAATTTAAATTCAGGAGGATATTTTTAATGTTGCTAATGTGAATTCTGTTTTTTGTGTATAAAAAGGGTGAATTAATTGAGTGCTCCCTTTCATTCAAAAGGTGTGTTTGGTCTTGGTACTTCTTTGCTCATTTAAATTTTCTCACAAATTTAGTTAATTTGAACAATTTAGGAGTGCCTGGCTATGTGCAGGCATCATGACAGATGCAATGAGAGGTACAGGCTATAAAAGAATGGCGCTTCTCTAAAAGGAGATGAGAAGAAAGAAGATATGTACATGGATAACTAGAATAGCAGATGAAACAAGATGTATGGTTGTGGGGGGAGGAGGGGAGTTCTTTAAGGAGGGATCAATTTCTTCTTTCTGGTGAGGGGCCAGGGACAAAGCAGAGTCATGGGTAGCGGAGCATATTACAGGGTTACCACACACTATTTCATTTTTTTCTCTCAAATAATTTCTATTGTAATTGATTATATGTATAAGGTAATTCAGGCTCAGAGAGGTTGTCGCCGGGCCAGGGGCACTCAGCCAGCATGTGAACAGAATTGAGGACGCGCTTGTGGAGGATGTGGCATTGAATTAATGAGCGCATTTCCGAGAGCTCACTTAGCAGCAGGAGCTCGCCTGGTGTTAGGAAGGAGCGGGATACCAGAACTCTAGGAACGCCGGAACATGTTACTTACAATAGAACGGGATTCCTCTCTGCTTATTGTCTGGACTTGACGTTGTAGCATGAAATCAGAGGGGCTCGCACGGAGCAGAGAATTAGGCGTTTGGAAAGGTGATTCGCACGTGTGTTATGTCAAGGCCATTGCACTTGCCACTTCCTCTGTGTGCAACGCGAATGTTAACAATCAGCAGCGTCAGCAGCGTGCTCTCGGGGGACCCGCGACGCCGGAATCTGTGACACTGGAGGCAGACGCTCTGTAGTGTCACCACCCAGCCTTTCCCATTGACAGCCATGTTGACATGGCCACCGGTTCCGTGGCGAGGCTGACACTCCTGAGGAGGGTGTACAATGCTTTTGTCCTCTCCTTTTTGTCTTGTAACAAAGGGCTTTTCCCTCCACCCACCGAGCCTGCCGAGCGGCGATGTGTCCCTGCTGCAGAGTAAGCGTCCAGATCAGTGAGTCTCTCTCTCAGTGGGATTTGCTGGCTGGTCTGATCTGTTCTGTGCAGTGCCCTGGAGCTTACAGATACCGCCCCCCGATTCCAATTCACTGAGAGCAAGCGTGAAGGATATGGGAGCGAACATGGCTGCAGCTTTTCCTGCCTGAGCTTGCTCTGACCCATTTAAATGACTGTACCAGGAGGATTTCGCAGTTGCACAGAAACGGATATCTCTTCCAACATCTTTATCAACTCGACACTCACCCCGCCGGCCGGCTCAGAGAGGCACTACGATGCTACTCTACTGACACTGCTGGTGCTGGGATCCTACAGCCTTTGTGTGGCTCCTTTGTTAGCCTCGCTCACTGGGAACAGAAGTACGTCGGTGATTTCTGGTTTGATTCTTCTCTTTGTAAGCATGCTCTCAGTTTTATTCAGTACATCGATCTAGCACCTTTTGCTGTTTTTGTAACTTGGAATGTATCTTAGTTGCAGTGTTTCTCGGACATATTTTAAGTTGTCATTGATTCCGTCCAGAACCAATTTTATTGTATATTGTGTGTGTTTCCGAACTCCATATAAATCAGCAGCACCGTCGATGTTCTTGGCACATGGAATTACTTCATTTTCAAAGGTTATCTGATGGTCTCCTTTCCAGTTAAATAGCTAGCGGGTTTTGTGTGTGTAGCTGATAGTTGTTTGAGTATAAAAATATTTTTGTACAATTAAAATGAAAACACATCTTTATGTTTCTCATTATATTAAAAAATATTAAAGCTGTGTACTTTTTGAAGATTACCTTAAAACATAAATCATTTTGAGCTGAGATTTTCCTATTCTGATGGTGATGGGTCATGTTGGGAAGTCATCTACTGGCCAGTGTTCGGTTCGTATTGGGTGGGGTATTGGAACCCCTTTAAAGAACACTTCCTTGGCTTTGTCTGCTCATTTCTTTGTGAGGTGACAATGTCAGTGGCATCATTTAAGAACTCCTGAGACCACAGTGCTGTTGT
>NW_005327468.1:0-3186 GCF_000412655.1 Myotis brandtii | reverse complement strand
GGATGGCTGTCCTTTTGAGAATGGCACGTTAACATTTGGATTTGAGAACAGGAAATTGTGTGATGATTCTGGAGAATAATCAAGCTGACTTCATTTGTGCTTAGTTGTAAGTGTTCTAGAACCTCCATCTGCCAAGGCAGATGATGCACAGACAGGCGCCCATATGTAGTGATTTACACAGAGAGAAGTAAGTCATAGCAAAATATCTTCTTTTCTATTAGCATTTGGCCTGTGTATATACCTCAAAATGCATTAAGAATAATAAATAGTAAGGAAGAAGCAAATCTTTGAGGGAATAATCCAAATGTTTATGATTATGATAGCCTTCGATGAGCTACTTCATTTCTTTGTTCCTCAGTTTCCTCAAGTGTAAAATAAGAAGCTTGAGGTACTTCCTGAGATACTTTCCAGCTTTAATGGCTCATGAATGTGAAGCTCATTTAGCCTAAAGCTGTGAATGGAAAGGGATTTTAAAATTCACATTACAGGCTCTTAATCCACTAGGCTTTTTGAAGTAATCTCTCCCTTTCTCTTCCTCTCACCACCCCACCCCCAAGGCTGGGTCTACTTGAGTCAATATTTTTCACACTGTAAAATACTATTTGTTCCAAGTATTTTGGTTTCATAAGAAGGTGAATGATGAAACTATGCCATTGACAGCCAGAGATCATTAGAAGCAAACAAGCCTCAGTTAGAATGTGGTCTCACTATCATGTGATTTATTGGTTGTATGACCTGGGACAAGCAATCTCTCTGGGTCTCAGTTTTCTCACCTGTAAGATGGGGATGATGTCTATCTAATAATGCAATTGGAAGGATTGAATGAGATAATGCATTTAGGAGCACAGCTCATTATTTGGCACATGGCAAACCCTTAATATTAGCTTTTGGTATTATTATTAACATTATAAAACATCCCACTACAAAAATAAGAGAGAATAGATGGTAAATAAATTAAAAATATAGACAGGAGTACAATGCTTGAAAATGGGGTGGGCCGATGGGTGCCATCTGTCTGCATACCCATCCGAAGCACTTGTTTTCTCCCCAAACATGTTCCCTGTTATACAGACCCAGCCTAAAGGGGGCCCTAAAGGCCTGGGAAAGTTGGCACAGCTTTGCCAAATGATTACTTCACTCTCGCTGGGGGCCTGTGATGACTGGGAAGTGATTTGAATGTCTCATACAAAAGGCTTACTGAGATTAAAATGGTTATTAATATTTATAAAACTATGTAAATCTCATTCTTCTAGACCCAGACACCATGAACAAAAGTGCATAATGGTGAGGGCTGGGAGGCAGGATCATCCAGAGGCACAGGCAGGGCCCCATCTGCCTGGGTTAGGTGTGCCAACTGCGGAGCAGGAGTGCTCTGGGCTGTGGCCTCCTCCAGAAACGAGGCCACAGCAGAGAGCGATCCGACTTCCATGGTTTTCTGAGGCTGCCAGGATGCACTGAAATGCATTCGATTAAATCAGCACCCACATATTCATCCATAAAATGAAGCTTCCAGGGTCAGCAGAGTTTACATTTCAGCTCATCAGCTCGGAATGTGATAGTGACTGAAGGGGACGCTATTGCTCAATGAGCCTTTTGATCTTTCTCACCTAAACTCATATCAGCCTTGACAAGAATCCACAATTTTCTTGTTAAGATCTGATAAAAATGAAATCTATTTCTTATTTCTTTCTGAGTTGCACACTTGCACTTGGTCATACAGCCTGATTGGCCCAGGAATGCCCTTCCCATGGAAAGGGAAGTATGAGCACGTTTCTCATGGATTTCACTCAGTGAAAAAGAGTGAACTTGGTCAAGTTATTTTCCCTTCTGGAATATCAATTTCATCAAGTGAAAGTGGGTATAATATCTGGCTTGAGGAGCTGTTGCAAGGATTCACCCCAATTGCCCTACTTGACGGTGTCCAAGAGGCAGAATAGAGTCGTGATTAAATGCCCTATCTCTGAAGCCAGATGGCTGGCTTCACATCTCAGCTGCCTCCCAACCAGCCATGTGATCCTGAGCAAGTTGCTTAAATTTTTACTACCCTCAGTTTCTCAACCTGTAAAGTGGGGGTGACGATGATCATAGGCTGGTATAGTTGGTGTTCAATAAATGGCCAATGTTTCTTAAGAAAAGAATTCAAATCAGGCAAATAACTACAATCATGGGTCACAAGATGTACTTTCTAAGGGTGGCAAGATTTGATGCTATAACCAACCTTTCTCTACTTGGAAAAATATGAAAAATGCAACTGAGACTCTAGCCACTGTGTTCCAAAGTTCTCTGTGCTCGCTCAGTTGTAGCTCTGAGAAATCACCTCATCTTAGGGTGTTTGTTAAATTCTTAGGATATAAGAAAGACATTTGGGGAGTCCAGATAATAAAAGCTCTGCAATAGATGACAATAGCATCCATTAGTGCTCTGTGCAGACCAGCTTGTCTCCAAGTACTTGAGTGGGAGAAAAACAAGTCATAATGTATAAAGTTACACTTGAGATTCTTTTGCCAGGGTATTGTTTGTTTATCATAATTAAAAGTTCAGAAATCAGCAGCTAGGTTGAAAATTATTTGGAAAGTTGGTTCTGTAAGGAAGCCGAGGCACTGTAAGGAAAAGCTAAGTTAGGATAATTTAGTGGAGAGAGAAAAGGGCTGATGAATAACTTGATTACTCCTGACAAATATATGGAGTTACTCTAAGGAGGCAATTATTCCAGTAGGCTCTTTCCCCACCATACAGAACAAGGGATAAAAGGTTTGGATTAAAGCACAACCAACTTCACCCTGGCCAGTGTGTATCAGTTGTTCAGTCATCGTCCCCATGCACTGAAAGGTTGCTGGTTCAATTCTGGCCAGGGCACATGCCCAGGTTGTGAGCTTGATGCTCGGTAGAGGTGTGCAGGAGACAGCATATCATTGTTTTGCTCTCACATGGATGTTTCTCTCTCCACTCCCTCTCCTTTCCTCTCTGTCTGAAAAAAACCTCCCAAAACCCACAACCAACTAGATTGGAGATTAAGAATCAGGACAAGGGTGAGGGAGTGGGGCATTTGCCTAGGAGGTAAAAATTTAAGAGGCCACCAAATCACTCAGGAATCAAAGTACATAATATTGTCATACAGCCTGGCCCGCATGGCTCAGTGGTTGAGTGCTGACTATGAACCAGGAGGTCACGGTTTGATTCCTGGTC
>NW_005327467.1:0-3176 GCF_000412655.1 Myotis brandtii | reverse complement strand
CCTCAGCAGGCCCAGGCATTGGACATCACTCTCTCCCCTCAGCAGGCCCAGGCACTGGGTATCACTCTTACCCATGAGCAGTTCAAGGCACTGATGGTTACCCTCACTCCTGAAAAATCCCAGGGTTTGGGAGTCACACTCACACATGAACAAGTCCAAGCATTGAGAGCTCCTGTCATTCTCCAGCAAGAAGAGACATTGAGGGACCATATTACTCCTATCCAGGGCCAGACTCTAAAGGCACCTGCCCAGGCACATGATATGATTCTTACCCCTGAGCAGAGCCAGGCAATGCAGATCCCTGTGACTACTCAACAGGCCCAGATACTTGGTGTCCCTATCACTCAAGGCCAGGATGAGGCATTGGGAGTCACTATCACACCACAGCAGGCAGAGGCACAGGCACAGGCACGGGCACTGATGTTCACTCTTACTCCAGAGAATGCGCAGATTTGGGGTATCACACATACCAATGAACAAGCCCCGGCAGTGGGTATTACCCTCACCCCTGAGCAGAAACACGTATTGGAGGTCCCACTTACCTTTGACCAGGCTCAGGCATTAGAGACCCCTCTCACTGCAGAACAGGCCTGGAAATTGGGGGTCGCTATCACTCCAGAAATGGCTCAGAAAGTATCACACACTCTTTTTCTTAAGCAGGGCAAAGCATTGGGGATCGGTCCCACCTATGAACAGGCTCAGTCATTTGGCAGTCCTTTAACTCTGAATCAGGCCCGGGCATTGCGAATCCCAAATGCCTGGTTATCAATTATCACTCGTAGGCATGAACAGTCTTTGGGGGCCCCTCTCACCTCAGATAAAGCCCAGGTCTTAGGATCTCCCCTTACCCGTGAGCAAGTTCAACCTTCGGGAGCTCCCTTCACTCCAGGACAGGCCCAGCCCATGGGTATTACTCACATGTCTAAGCAGAGCCTAGAACCAAGAGCTCCTCCCATTAATGAGCAATTTTCACAATTCCGGGCTGGTCCTTCTTCAGGACATACCCAGGAAGTTGGGATCTTTTCCATTCCTGATAAATCCATCAAACCAAGTGCTCCTCACATGCCTAAGCCGTCCACCAGATTGGCCCCTTCTACTCTGAAACCATTTCAAGAATCAAAGACTTCTCTCCTTTCTGGGCAATCCACTACATCAAGAACCAGATGGCCCCTGGTACCATCTGCTCTTATTGATGAGAAGACCCCTGGATTTAAGGTCTCTTCTACTTCTTTGCAGACATCAGGGTTTCCTTTTACCCAAGCCCCATTTGTCTCTGGGAAATCCCGAGGAAAGGGGAGCTTCGGTAGGGAGCTTCCTTCCTCTAAACAGACACTGGTTTCTAAGGGTCAATTCACCCCTGTGAAGTTCCTAGCACCAGAGGTCCCTCCCACCCCTGGGAAGCTTTCAGTATCTGGGCCCCCTCCCACTCTAGGGCAGCCCCTTACACTGGATTCCCCTCTTAGCCCTAGGCAGATCCTCATACCTAGGGACTCTCTGACTCCCCAGTCACCCCTGATATCAAAGCTTCCTCTTGCCTCCAGGCAACCTCTTATATCTGGGATTCCACCCGCCTCTTCACAGATTCCCAGTCTCTGGGCTCCTCTCTTTCCTGGGAAGCCTTTGATTCCTGGGGCCCCTTCTGTGCCTGGGGAGCTCATGGAATCTGGACTCTCCACCTCTGAGCAGCCCCAGGCATTTCAGCTCCCTACCGCCTGTGAGCAATCTCCCTATCTACAAGCCCCTTCTACCCTTGGGGAGCTTCCGGCACCACAGACCTTTCCTGGGCAAGCTTTCCCACTATGGATCTCTCCCACCCCTGGGCATCCCCCACCACCACCGACCCCCTCAACCCCTGGAAAGCCCCCAAAAGATTTGTCTCTGAAATCTAAATCAGCATTGGTCCATCCCGGTGCTCCAAGTTTCAAGGTACCACAAGCCCCTTTCACCACTAAGAAGTTCCAAATATCAGAGGTCTCTGACACTTCTGAAGAAATCCAGGAACTCCGAGATTCTTTTACTATGGAACAACTTAGGACATTTCAGTCCTATCTCACCAAGTATAGGACACCAGTATCACAAACTCCTTACATTGATGAGGGGGCCCTGCCCACTCGCATGAAGCCTATAACATCACTGCCTCCTCTTACTACTCAACTACCCAAAAGATCACAGATTGCACCTTCCGAATGGGACTGGAAATCCCGATTTCCCCCTATAAGTAAGCCCTGCGTACTGACTTCAGTTTCAGGTACCAAGAAACTCAAGATGATGATACCCCCTTCCTCTTTCCAAGAGCTCAAAGAGCAGAGGTATTTTGTTGATGTGAAGGCTCAAAGGAAGAACCTGATACTCTTAAATCAGACCACAGAAACTTCTGGACACCCTTCAGAGCTACATACAACAGCTAGAAATCTCATAATTGAGACACTTCATACAGACACAGTTCGACTGGGATACCTATTCCGCAAGTACATTGCCTATAGGCTGATCCAGCGTGCAAGGTAGATGTAACTATTACATGTTGATTTCTGGTTTAGTCCTGATTTCAAATATCCTCCCACATTGCCCTATAAGTATATTCATATTTATCAGATCAGGTGTTCTAAAAGATTCTCTTATGGTAGGTCTATGGGATGGAAGCCTATTTAAGATAGCAAAAGGAGATATTTTTTAGAAAATAAATATCATATAATATGATCTATTTCATATGTCAAGGTAAATTTTGTGGATAATGACTGATCCCCATAATATCTACTTCAAAAGTTTAGAGTTGCTTCCAGTTATTCTGAATTTTTTACATCATCTTCGGCTCACCAGAAGATGTATGATTCTTAAAATGGGAGATGGCAGATTATGTACAAGGTGTTGCCATGGCAACTTGACTGCTGGAGTGACCTGAAAGAAACAGATCCTCATCCTGATTTTTAAAAATTGCAAATATCAGAAATAGGTCAGGGAAATGGATCTGGTTCCCCCCCGACCCCCCCGCAACCCACACAAACACACATGGCTACCCAGTTCCCCCTACTTATTTAAACATACCTTAGTTATAAATTCTTGTATCAATTAGGTACATATCTGGACTTTTTATTATTTTTTACTGATTACATATAGATGAGTCACTTCTGTTCCATGTTATTTATTGCAGTTTTATTTTCATGATGTTGAGTCTTTGT
>NW_005327466.1:0-3172 GCF_000412655.1 Myotis brandtii | reverse complement strand
GAGGTCACCAGATTGATTCCTGGTCAGGGCACATGCCCGGGTCTCTGGCTCAATCCCCAGTTGGCGGCATGCAGAAGGCAGCTGATCAATCTTTCTATCTCTACACCTTCCTTCTTCTCTCTCTCTAAAAATTAATCAATCATATTTAAAAAATAAAAAAGACCAAAGGCACAATTACAGGAGAATGAGGTGTTCTTAGGAGGAAAAGTAGATTGCAGTTAAAGAATGTAAACCATATCATGACCTTCCTGTGTGTACAATTTTCCAATGGTTTCTCATTAGAACAGGAATAAAATGTAAATTACTTCCAAGGCCTTGCATGATTTAGTTGCCAACTACTATTCAGATAGTCACCTCCTATGCTTTCTTCCTCTTTTATTTCCACCCAGCCATTGACCTTCTTTTATTTCCTGGGCCACTCCAAGTTGTTTCCTCTTTAAACCTCTGTATTAGCTTTTTCCTCCAATTAGAATGCTCTTTCTTCTCCCTATGTTTGCACTTGATAGCATTCAAGTCTTAGTGTTACCTCCTACCGAAGCCTTTTTTTTTTACCTCTTCCTCCAGATTATCTTTATCACATTAATTTTGCTTTCTTCTAAGCTTTTATTACTGCTAAAAGTTACTAATGTCAACTTGTTTAGTGTCTCCCCAACTCCAATGCTGTATTTCTAACACAGCATGGTTTCTAGCTTGGTGCTACCCAAAGTAGCTGGTCTGTGAATTGTTTAACAGTTGGCCAGCATGTGAAATGACACAGTGCTTCATTCATTAAGGAAGTTTTTCTACTAAAAATGTCAGACAAACTAAATAATATGCCTAGTGACATGGTTGATTATATTCTAACCTAGCTTCTTATCTGCTCATTGATCTCTAACAATTTATGGACTATTGTGGTCTGCAGACTATACTTTCAGTAGCACTGGTATAGCTTCTAAGAGAGCCTGGAAGGTTTCATTCCAGCAGAAGCTAGAAGATAACAAAATGTGAATGGTTTACTAAAGTATTTGTTTTGGTGGATCATTTATAATTATCTTGCAAGTATAATAATCAGTGATAATTTGTTAGTATGAAAGAAGTGCTTGTACCTAGCTTGAGAAAAGTAGGGTAATGTCCCCAGAAAAGTTTAGGTAACTCTATTAACAGCTTTTAAGACCAGGATAAATGAAAGCCTGGGAGGAATTCATTGAAACAGTTGGCAAAGCTTAGTACCAAAAGCCAGTAGAAATAGGATATTCACCTAGGACACACAAAAGTTACTAAAATAAAGAGAAGATATGGGAGTTCTTCTATGACATCTAAGGTGAGTGTTATTTTGTCTTTCCACAAAAGATCAGCTTACTGTGCATCAAATAGAAAATGGACACTATAGTCAAAGAGGTTAGGATGTCTGGGAAACACTTTTCTGCATTCCACTTACCGTAAGTGGTGAAGATTTCCAAAAAGAAAAGTAAAACGTTTAAGATTCCAATAAATCATTAAAAATACAATAGTCAAAATATCTTAAATTTATGAAGTATTTCCTATATTTGACACACTGTGAAACACCCATTATGTCAATGAATTCTCTCAGTGATCCTTTGGGATTCAATACTGCTATTATTCACTTTAATCGAGGCTTAAAGAGGTAGCAAGTGGCAGAGTCATTATTTGAACACAAGACATCTTAAATGAGAGTTGAAGCGCTTAACATCTATGCACGTGGTCCTTCCTTATATAAAAAGCTCAACTGCATACAAATGTCAAATCGCTATATTTAACACCTGAAACTAACATAATATTGTATACAAATTATACTTAATTTTTTAAAAATCACAAAAATACAAGACAGAAAAGGGGTCCAGAAAAAGTCTGTATTCCCAGATACCATTGGCCTGCTCATGAATGAAACATGAGATTGAATACAGGGTGATATATGGTACAAAACAGATTTTCATCAGATGACTATTAAAGCCTAAATGTCTAATTAGGGATCTTTTTCTTAGGATCTTCAAAACTATTCAGGTTATCAAATTCTCATAATAAGAAGGAAGAGATAAAAACTTTTCAAACTTGAGTCCTACTGAATCAAAATCTCTGAAGTTGGGAATCTGTATTTTTTGAAAGCTCCCCAGGTGATTCTGATGAACCGATAAGTTTGGAAATTATTGCCTCAAGTTTATCCCTCATGAAGAAGTAGTTGAAAACATGCTTACTGCCAATTTGGTGTTAGGGAAGTGGGAGAAAAATAAGGGAAAATGAAAACATTAAATTGAAACAACACTTCCCACAATTATTCCCAGGTACTGCCTGTCAAAGAGAATTCATTTTAACACTGCTTTGCTTCTTTCATGGCTCTGAGGGACTTTGCAGCAAGATGACCCAATGAACTAAATAGAAGAGTTACTGTACATTCTCCAGGTCTGATTTAGTCCCTCGGAGGCATGAATGTCCCGGGGATAAATAACCTGAATGAACAGAATATCATTCTTTGGACAGACAGCTGGAAGCCAGCTGGCAGCATCATCACATGCTGACCAGCACAATGTCACATTAAAGTGAACAGACGTGACTTCATAAGCAAGTTTTTCATATCAAAATCACATGTATTAGGGATATTATGTTCTAATGATGAGTTGATATTCTGCCTAACATTTTGGCATGTCACTGTGACTCTTGCACTTATAAAGCAGAATAATGGAACTGCACAGCAGGAATCTTAGGAATATGAAGCGATACTGGGAAAATCTCAGGAAGCAAGTAGGTAACAAGTTAAGGGTCAGCTTCATGTTCTTCTATATGCCAATTTGTGGCTTTTGAGCACAGCTTGATTTCATGTCATCCGGTGTTCGTTGGTCATGTATACCTATGGAAATATACTTATGCCATGACAATCATGATACTTTATATAATATCATCTAGTATTGTAATATCATATAATATCTTCTAGTATTGTTTTCAAGTTAATTTAATCTAAAAGAGGTTAGGAGAAACAGCAAGAGTTTTTAAGAAAGTCAACATAATTTAACATGATTTTATTTCTGTATCTTTAGATCTGGATGCTATGCATGGTATATTACATCATTAATAACATTAAATTATGGGGATGCTGATAATAGCACACCACATTTAAGGAAATTAAATCCTATAAGGAAGTATTAGAAGAACAGTTCTCAATATCTATAGTTTCCACTGA
>NW_005327465.1:0-3165 GCF_000412655.1 Myotis brandtii | reverse complement strand
TAATAAAAAGTCTAGCTTATGTGAGCCAAGTGTTTCATTGTTTGATTTGTTTTATTAGTTATAATAAAGTGTATTTCTCTTACAATTACCATGCCTTTCTAAGTAGAACTAGCTTGAAGATGCCTTGCTTAATATATGAGGATTTTGGGGGTTTTGCAGTCATTCTAAATACTGTGGCTTTATTCAGGGTTTGGAGAGTCTCAACAAATCATAAAACCCAGTTTCCTTGAAAGACACATAGTGTAAACAGCACCAGACCAGACCAGACAGGTGTTTGCTTTCTGCACTCTCACTGTAACCTTGGAGAAGCCAATTCAGAGACTGAGTTCTCAGCCCTTGAAAGTAAGGTTTGGAGTTGGGTTACATTACATTCTAGCTCTGGGAATGGACAATTCTTTCTCACCAGCATGAGATGATCATAAGTAAATCAGAGATTATATTCTGGTGGCTCTTGAACTAAGTTTAGTTTGCAATTGTGTTTTCTTTGCCTGTTGAGATGTTTGGTTTTTGTTGTTTTGTTTTGTAATGAAATGTAATTAGTCATATAATATGCATATATGTGGGTTCTTTAAGAAAACCTGTCTATTTAGCAACACTGAGCTGACATTCTTCCATGAAAATAATCACCTGGAGTAGAAGAACTGCCACCCCATTAAAGTAGCCCTGTGTCCTCCACTCAATTCTGCCCATTTCACTCACTTAAGTTGTATACTTGGAGATCTGTTACTTGCCTGTTTTAAGCCATGGAATATTGCCAAAATCCCTTTCTAACTCTAAAACTGTCTCTTAAGATACCCATGTTTTAAACTGAATACATTAAGCCTTTAGAGAAATTGTTTCCCTATGCTGAAAAAATCGATGTCTTAGCCCTTCCCAGCTCTAACATTCTAGTATTCTATGTCAAGTGAAGACTTGACTGAGACTTTGCTGTTTTAGTTGACATGTCACTAGGCAAGCCAGCCTTGAGCTGGTCTGAGAAGTCACTAAAAGGAGCAAATGCAATTGTCACCATCGATCAGGGATGAAAACATTGGTAGGTTAAAATCTGGGATTGCAGAAACACCCTTCCCTGCAGTTTTAAATAAACACAATCAGTCTACCTGGTGCTAAGCAACTGCTTCTTAGGGCGAGTTTGTAAATGTGTTTATAAAGCAACGACCTCCCATCCATCAGGCCTCAAAGAGCTAATCAATGTCTCCCAATCTGATCTCAGAGAACTTCTGCCGCTGGGAAGTTTAATTTATTTCAATTCGTGGCCATGAAAAAAATGAGCAACCGTGGCATTTTGACAAAATAGAAAAAAGTGGGCGATGTTGTAGCCAGCAACAGCCCCATTTCAATTTTCCATCTTATCTGAACAAATCACCCACCGAATGGAGTGACCATGAAAACTGAGCAGGTATGGGGCTAGTGTATGGGTCCAGATAGGAGATATCGAGTGCCTAGATGGCAGCTATAGGAGACAGTGTTACTCACAGACCACACTCCCTGTTCAAACATTCCTGGAGAGGGAACAGAAAGCCTGGGAAAGAGTTTTGGTAGGTAATCTACTAGATAAATGTCCTTTTAACAGTACTTGTATCGAGATATAATCACTTCCCATAGCCAGGGTGTTTGCCCCTGAAAAATAAATCCCCCTGATATCTATAAGGGATGGAAAGCAAGTGCCATTTCCCCTTTAGAATTTGGCACAGTAATGACATAAACGAATCCCAGGAGAGTATTTCTTATTTTTATGCACCCGAAATAGAATCCACGTCTATCATATATCGAAAGACAGCAGAGCTTTCCCGCTGGCCCCGAGGGAAATATGCGGAGAGGCAGAAATGAAAATGTGTTATCCTGGGAAGCCTGCTCTACTGCAGCCTGTGTCAGTGGCGTGTGTTTGTGTGAGTGATACATCAGTCCCCACTCTTCTTATGCAGATTCACTAAACAACTCTGTCCATTGTCTTTAAAATACGAAGAGATAAGGCCTAGATGCTGAAAGAGATGAGGAGAGAGGATAATGGGGAGAAGGTACTTTTTAAGCAGAATTTGTTTAGGCTAATTTATCCAGAAATGGGAACCAGAGTTATAGAAGGTCTCTGGAAAAGCATAATGTGCATAGGTGCCTAGAGAGGCTGACCTCATTCCCTGGCAGTGCAAAGGCGGGGTTGCAGAGAAGCAGAGAACAGGTGAGATGTCCTGATGCCCTCCAAGGCCCTGAGGAGATGACTTCTCCAGTAGAGAAAAGCCATGAAGCCAGATGTCCAACTAGAGATGACCACTAGAACCACGAGAGGTAGCTGGATTCCTTTTGAGGTCTCCCTGGATTCCCTACGGATTGCACAAGCAATGAAAATGGAAGAAGGGACGCCAGACTTGAAACAAATATTAATTGTAGCCCCAGCTGTGCCACGAATTTGCAATGTTACTTAACTTCCTCGCAATTGTGCTGCCTCATCTCTTGAAGGCTTTGTGTTCACAGTTTTCTCAGGTCCTATGTAACAGGACCCTCATCTGTGATCTCCCATAAGACCTCACATCTGTGTTTCTCTAGTTTCTATTAAAGTGCTAGCTTGCTGGTTTGGGGCATTCATTTTAAGAATGACAACTGCATAGGTTGGTTCCAATTCTATAAATTTAAACCTCTACAATGTTCTTTTACAAACAAGTAGGAGATATCTATTTTCAAGGTCATGATGTGGAATTGATCTACACTAGATTTACAGTATTTACATTCTCCAAAGGTATCTGACCTCACTCATAAGTCTGCAAAGGTTAGAGCAGCATGACCAGAAAAGTTCTCCTGAAGAGTGACCTGTTTTAAAACACTCTTTGTCAAAAAGGAGAATGTATCTCTGGCTCTATGTATGGGTCTTGAATAAGAATCTATTCACTTAACTTCCATAGAAGTAGGTATGGTTGACTACTTATTCAGAGAGCAGAGTATTCACTGAAAGCTCTCACATCATTTTTTTTAGAAAGCTAAGTTACAATAGAACTTATAATGCAATACTACTTTGATTAAAAAATAGTTTAACAGTTTAAAATATACCAAAATATATACAAAAAGAATCATGGCATTTAAGCATAAGGAAATGGCCCTTGTCATTTGTTTGGACTCTGTCAGATTATTAAATAATTATATAAAGATTTATTACTGCATTCTTAGATGGATGGG
>NW_005327464.1:0-3158 GCF_000412655.1 Myotis brandtii | reverse complement strand
CTTTCAGTAAATTTGGAAGGGCAGGGACTGCAGGGAAAATGCCTATAAAGACTCCATCTGCCTACAGCACCGAAAGGAAGAGGAAGGCACCTGGAGGTGCTGGAAACTCTGCCATCTGCCAAGGCCCTCGCCATAGAACAATTTTTCTAACCCCCTATGAGTATCTGTGATTGTTACATTGTACTGGCAAAGGATTCTGGGATATATGGCTCCCAGATTTCTTTCTTAAAACCTGAGGGAGAATGTAAAAGGAGATGGGAAGATACTGAATTAACAATGAACAATCCTACACAGCAGCTAAGGAGCTTCCAGACTGCAGAGCTTAATGAGCTTTATAGAGCTTCTCAGAGGTAGATACTATGTTCCTGAGATCTCCTCATCAGTGCTCTTGAGCCTTTAACAAGGTTAATTACAGGTTTAGAAGAAAAATGCCTTTTTTTCTTTCCTTTCTAGTAAAGGCGAAAGGTAAGTACTTCTTCCCCATTATCCCCCAACTTCCACCACAGCCATCTGAAAGAGGTACTTGTAGAGGTGGAGGTATCTGCATACCCATCTCACACCCTGGTTCAGTGCTTGCCAAGCAGCTGAATCAGTCAGCTTATGCTGGGTCTATCACTTGAGCTGAAGAAAGTGATATTAGAGCATTTATTTTGAAAAATGATATGTTTGGCCCTCCTCCTTAACCTTGGACTTTGGGGGACATGTGCCTGCTTCCCACAAGAATTCTGAAGGCAGAATTTTAGTTGGAACAGTGAGCAACAGAAGAGAGACTTAGAAGAACAGTACTAAGTAAAACTGTACAACCACCACGCTATGGCAAAGTTGAGTACATTTTCCATGGGTTCCAATTGGGGTGGGGGGTCACAGAAGTTAGCCAAGCTGTGAGCCTTCATGAAAGGACTTTGCATTGGAGAATAGCCTGTAGATAAGGTGATACCAGTAGTACAAAGCAATGGATAACCCCCTGGGAATAGAAACTGAGTTCCAATATGTCAGGCACAGAAATGAGAAAATCGCAGGTTATCATTTAAGACTGCTCCACACACAGAGGACTGGTGGTCAATTGATACATCATTTGCCCTATTCTTCCCTTTTCCTTTGTCTCAGTATATCAATGAAAGAAGGAAAATGCAGAGAAGCAGAGGGAGAGGCAGAGTGATGAAGAGAAGTAGAGTTAAATATAGACCTTACCCCCTTCCCCATTATGGGTCTCTTAGCCACATTTCAGACCTAAGCTTGGGCGGGGGTGATGGTGAAGGAGTTGACTTGAATGTGAAATTTGAACTTAAATTTAAAAAATACCAAGTCTTTCATATTTAAACTGTATCTAAATAATAAAAAAATGAAAGCATTCCTGTAACTAAAAGGAGCCTGAAACAATGGGATATGATCAAGAAGTAATTAAAGAGAGAGCGGGGATAATTTAGAGAGTTTATTTGAAGGCAACCCTTGAAAAAACAATTCTTGTTTACTCTCCGCCATGTTCCATGCCTTCAATATTTCTTTTATGTCCACATTGCAAAAATATCTATTCTTGTTCTTCCAAACATTTCTCTTACTTCCTTCTTCATAACTCCCAATTTATATATTTGTCAAGATTTATTAAAGTAAAATTTACACATAATTCCTCATTTCAGGTGAATTTTGGCAACTGTATACAATCATGTAACACCACCATAATCAAGCTATAGAACATGTCCAACACCCTAACAGTCTTCCTTGTGCTTCTTTGCAGTTTAGTGCCTCACCTGACCCCATCTCCACATAATCTCGCCTACTTTATGTCATCTTTTCTAGAAGGTCATATACATGGAATTATAAAGTATTTAGTATTTAATGTTTGACTTCTTTCACATAGCAAAATATTTTTCAGATTAATTTATGTTGTTGCATGTATCAGTATATTTAAAATCTTTAATGAGTATAAATATATCATAATTTGTTTATTCATTCACCAATTAATGAACTCTTGGGTTCTTTCCATGGTTGGATCATTAAAAATAAAGCTGGTATAAATGTTCATGTATACACTTCATGTAGACATATGTTTTCTTTTCTTTGGGGTGGGATTGCTGGATCATATTGCTAGTGTGTGTTCTTATTTTTGTGTTTATAATTAACTCATACCTACCACTATTGTTTTTACTCCCTTATTATAGAAATCTACTTCTGGAAACATAAACAGATAATTACACAAAATTACTCGCTTACTTGTCTTGTGGTGATATTTCTGTGTTCCTTTTTCCCCCCTCAAAATTTTTAAGGGATAAGAATTATTTTAACCCACTGATACCATAGTGTAGCTCTTTACTGTTGTGATGGCAATATCACATTTATTCTGATGAAGTCTTTTAGCTGTTTAGGATTTATTATTGGGGTTAAATGATCTCAGCCTACAAAGCTATGTGTTTGTTTTCAGTGGTTCATTTACATTCATTTAATTGTTTAAATGTATGATAGGAACAAGGCATCATAGAAATTTGAAAGTATCAAAACCTCGTGGGATTTAGGAAGGCTCACAAGGTTAGGACTGGGCAGTGTAACTGTGCCACAGTATGCGCAGGCTGATGTGGTGCCCCCAGACTGAAAGGGACTGTCTCTAACTTCCTTTGAAAAACAATGTTTTCAATTGCTCATCCCATTTTTCAGTACTACTTATATCATCTTAAATTTCTTACCAAACCTGCAGAATATAGATAGCTAATCCATTATTAAATAGGCAAACATATAACATAGCTGTAATGACGGAGCTAATAGATTATACAGCTTTCCCTCTTGCCTCATTTCTGCATTTACTAATTAAGACAGGCAAATAGAGATCTAAGGAGCACCTTTATTACCTATTATGGCTAATCTGAACACGTGGTGTAAGGGTTGTTATCTATATGGATTTTCTAATAGAACAAGCCTGAAATAGATATACTCACCTTGAAAAACACAGTCCTTTTCTTATAAGTGTGGAACTTTTACTGCTAAGCTTACCAAAAGGTCTGGAGCAGGTCAAAGCTCAGGTTTTCTGAGCTCCCAAAGAGAAAGCAGCAGGAAATAGTCTAAGCCACACCAATCAGCTCATTCTCCCTTGGAGAGGTGCAAGTAAGGAGGCAGAGGGCAACAAAGAGAGTTAATTTCTACCAAAAAAAAAAAAAAAAAAAAAAAGG
>NW_005327463.1:0-3156 GCF_000412655.1 Myotis brandtii | reverse complement strand
CTGCCCATCCTCAGTCAGAGCAGTTTTACTCTTTAAATTTTGTGTGAAATCAGGGCCGACTGCTTAAATAAAAGTTTGCTGACCACTGATGCAGCTCCTTCCCTGTCAGGGGAGGGACCTGTGACCCAGAGGGAGAAAGAGACTTCCCTTCAGTTACCCAGTGGGCCGGGGGCAGAGCCGCAGGAGCCTCCCTGGCCAGCCCCTGGCCCATCACTGTGCTGTGCGAGGTCGGGCTGTTAAAATGCAGCCCACGGCCAGGGCGGCCAAAGTCAGCTGTAAGTCAGGGAGGGACGCAGCAGCCCGGGGAGAGCCCGCGTCGTCCTCCCGGGGCTGACCTCCCTCCCTGGCCTCACTGCCCCTCTCCCGGCCGCCTTTCCCCGGCGCCTAAGCATATGCATGAAGCGGAAATCAAACGCCTGCCTCGGACTTGACAGAACTGCTGAACTAAGAGCCATATAATGTCCTCTGCTGAAGGACATCACCTTGTCAAGATAAAGCTGGGTAAACGCTGCTCCGCGGGGAGCCGCGGGAAGCCGGGCTTCCAGGGCCCCCGCATGTATATTCATGTGGGCTCTGAGCCTGCCCACTGCCCACCCCCGCTCCCTGCCTGCGCTGACCAGCTGGGCAGCCCTCCAGGCAGTTTGGAGCCCCGGACACACGGTTCTTACAAGGCTTCTGGTGGGGCTGATCACCCGCCTTCACGGATTTCAAACTCAAGATTTCCTACACAGCCCTCTGTCAGCCTTCTCTCAGCTTTGGGGACCCAGCAAACATACCCAGAAAACTCCTAAGCCAGGTGTCCGAGGCCCCTTAACGATCCAGGCCTCCTTCCATGGCCTCTCCGGGGACTCTACCCAGGAACCACACGGAGCTTCTTTCTTCCCTTCACCCTTATCTCCAGCCTGGCTCCCTGCCAGGGACTCCCTTTCCCCTTCTCTGCTGGGTGAACTCCCACTGTCCCTTTAAGGTCCCCCAAATGTCAGCCCTTCCTGGGGCTTCCCGGACCCCTCCAGCTGGTTAGTCACCCTCTCCTCTTGGCAACCAGAAAACATTCTGGCTTTCTGGCACCCCCTCATCTTTTGCTCTTTCATTACTTATTTGTGTCTCTTTCCTCTTACCACTGAGAACCCCCGGAAGTCAGGGCAGCACCCCCAGAACCCAGCCTGAGGCCTGGCTGGCAGTAGGGGTTGCGATGTGAACTGGTGTTCTGGTTGCTGTGTCGGTGTGCATTCATTTGCTAGGGCTGCTGCCATAACAGAGCACCACAGACAGAAATCTACCGTCTCACAGCCTGGAGGCTGCAATCTGAGGTCACGGTGTCGGTCAGCAGTGTTGGTTCCTTCTGAGGCCTCTCTCCTTGGCTTGTCGATGGCCGGCTTCTCCCTGTGTCCTTACACGGTCTTCCCTCTGCATGCGTCTGTGTCCTAATCTCCTCTCCTTATAAGGACACCAGTCATATTGGATTAGGGCCTACCCATATGACCTCATTTTATCCTAATCACCTTTCTGAAGATCTAATCTTCATCAACCGCATTCTGAAGAACTGGGGGTTAGGACCTCAACATAAGACTTTTGGGGGGACACAACTCAGCCTAGAACACGATATAACAACATCACCAAACTTAGCAGCTTAGGACAGTTTAAGACTTTTTGGGCTCATGGATTCTGTGGGTCAGGGATTTGGAGAGGACACTGCAGGGAGGGCTTGTCTCTGCTCCCTGACATCCGGGACCTCAGCCAGGGCAACGCAAAGGCTGGGGCCCAGAATCCTCTGAAGTCGAATTTGCTTACAAGTCGAGCATGTGGGCTGGGATCGGCTCTGGAATGCCTACCTGTGCCCTTTCCAGGTGGCTTGGCTCCCTCCAGCCTGGCAGCCTCGAGGCAGTTGGGTGTCTTATTTGGTGACTCAGGGCTCTGAGAGCGAATGTTCCAGTGGGAAAGGTGGAGCTCTATCACCGTTCAGGGCCCAGCCTTGGGCGTCGTACAGCCTCGCTTTCCTGTGCTTTCCTGGAAACAGTCACAGGGCCACCCAGAATCAAGGGCAGGGAGTGAGTCTTCACCCACCGTTTGATGGGGCAGTGACAAGGCCACGCTGAAGAAGAGCATGTGAAAGGGGGAACATTGTTGTGGCCATCTTTTTGGGAGGTGCAGTCTAAATGGAATTCAAAGGGCCACCTTCCAGTCATCATCAGGGGACATAAAGTTCATGGCAGTCAAGGGATGCAATGCTGGTTCTCTTGTCTTTCTTGGACCATTAATTTGCATGCACACATGTTTTGGGGTTCCGTGTCTTTAATCTTCATGCTTATCCATTATAATGACCACACCTCCCACCCAGTAGCCATGTGGCTTTGAAGCTCAATGAATTATTCCTTGTGGAGCACTCGACACTGGGCCTGAAGCATGGTATTATACCTGTGGTTTTTGAGTTCCCTGTAGGTGGAGCATTTAAAATCATCTGCTTAATCAGCATACATTTCTACAGTGTCTTCAGGGGCCCCAACATTATGTTTAGGAACTCATCTACCACTTGTACAGTAGACAGTATTTGTGGATTTTGTCACTCAACAGTCATCGTCATTGTTCAGTCATTCAACAAAGGCTCTTACAGCATCCACCCCGGGCAAAGAAGAGGCCCTTGGCAGAGGGGCCGCTCTCCAGCTAATGTTGTACTCCAGATGCATCGGGCGGAATCCTAATAGCGTCTGTGTGTTTCATTCTGCCCATTACAACACCATTATATTTTAAAGCTTGTCTTTCTAACTCTCCTATTTTTCTTCTAGACTGCACTCCTGCTGTATGGCTCCAGTTTCTCTAACCATTAGGAAGGTACTATAGTTACTGGAGATTCATCTATCATTTTACGAGCCTCTTTCAAGAGAGGAAATAACAGGTTGTTTCAAGTGGGAAGCGATGGCTCCCAAAGCCCCGTGGCACAGGCGTCCTGCTCCCGGGGGATCAGCCAGGCGGTCGGTGTTTATCTTTGACACAATAAGCAAAAGATCAGAAGCGATTTCCACAAATGGCAGAGTAAACAGTCCATCTGCAGCAAAGGGCACCTGCCCAAGTGCCGGAAATTGGATCCACACACAGCTGCCAATTCCAGACTGTGGCCCTGATGTGCTTTTGAGGGAAGCCGTGGGTGGCCGGGCGCAG
>NW_005327462.1:0-3155 GCF_000412655.1 Myotis brandtii | reverse complement strand
GTCCCGACCGACTTGCCAAGTCAGGAAAATCACAATCATACGCAGAGATGTGAAACTTGCAGTTCTGGTAGACATCCCATTGCTAGCCCGGTCCACAGCCTGTGTTGTTGGGTGATTCATGACATCCGCCCAGCCTGCCTCCGATGGCAAGCGCCCTGAGTGATGAGGGGAGTAGTCACTACTTTTCACAGCCAACAGTGGTGAGCGATTACTGTGATTAACAGGGACACCGGGTCCATTTGCATGATGAACTTGCAGCTTTGGACAGTGAGGAATTATGGTGATTAGCTATTCAGAGTGATTAAAAGTTCACTGGCTATGGCAAAATCTCAGCTGATGGGGGAAAAGTGATGGAGAAGGGCAGGTCCACTGCAAAGGGAGTGGCCGCTGATTCAGAGCCACTAATATGAGGAGCAGGGGATAGACACAACTGTCGTTACCTTGGTTGCATCCACAATGACCCCTAATAAACTGAGCTGCCCAGACAGAGAGAAAGGAGGGGGAAAAGTAATAATTAACAACAACAACTACAACAAAAAGGCCTTGTTTGGGGAAAGGAAGAACTGAAATATTCTTTACCCTGACAAAATAGAATTAACTTTAACACAATTCTATTAACTCTACTTAGGCTAGATTCAGGGGTGGTTGAGTCTAAGAAATACAGATGTGTAGAAAGGGCATAGGAAAGACCTAGCCTAATGGTTGAAAGCTTGGGCTCTAGGGTCAGATATCAAGGTTAATCATATTCTTTTACTTTCCAGCTGAGACCTGGTGAAGTCCACTCTAAGTTTAGAAAAGGGGGTTAATCTTAGGAACTCTCAACATTTGAGTTGCTGAAGGCTTCAATGAGAAAATGCTTAGAAAGCACTTAAAGTGTGCCTGGAGCACCATGCTCAAGAAATATTATTATTAATAACAAAACAACCTTAAAATCATTTTGTTATTTCAATTCCAAGGGATTAACCTACTTTTATGTGTCCCAGTGAAGTCTCCACCACGGGGGCATACTTATCAAGTTTAGAGTGGATACGATACTGGGGAAAATATTCCATGACATGGATGACAAGACCGAGATTCCAAATGTCCTCAACAAGCTGAAGTGACACTGCAACCCTGACCTAATAAAACTGAATCCCGTAACTTATACTGACTCAGCCTTCAGATTGACCACCGGGCATGTAAAGATGACTCAGAAGTGGTAGTTAGAGAGAAAGAAGCCTGTACAAACAAAGGCAGTTCCGGGGTATAAGCACAGTCGCAGGGCCACACCCAGAGGACGGGTGTGTAACCCTCCAGGGGTCATGAGGGAGCAGGGAAGTGAGGGAGCCCCATCACAACTGAACTTCAGGCAGAGGAAACACAATGTGGAAAGGAGTGAAACATTAAATGTCATGGCATATTTGAGAAATGACAGAAAAGAGTGGTGAACGAAAGGGGAAAGGGATAGGGGAATAAACTGGACACAATGTTCAGAGACATCAAGTGCCATGTTAAAGAGTTTGGGGTATGTTTTGAAGGGAGCACAGGAGGAGTTACTAGCTAATGAAATAAATATATTTATTAGGCACCTATTATATGCCAGACATTTTTCTAGGCACTGAAAATATAGCTGATAGCAGAGAAGAGTATCTGCCCTCCTGGGCATATATTTTAATGGGAAAAGAGAATAAACAACGAGGGTATGAATAAATAAAACATTTCTTTTCTCAGGCAGTAAGTGCTGCAAAGATACAAATATGCTATAAGAAGGTATAACAGGGTAAGAGGATAGCAGACAGGGATGCGACTGGAGCCAAGGTGGTCTAGGAGTGCTTTCCTGAGAAGGTAACATTCAAGCTGAGACCTGAATGACAAGAATCAAGCCAGGCAAAGAGTTGGTGGCACAACCATCCAAGGTGTAGAAAAGGCAAATTCACCTACTGGCTGTTTTGAGTGAAAAAAGGCATTGAATGTGGAGATGTGGTGGATGGAAGAGTGATAGGGGAATTAATTAGAGAAGAAGGCAGGAGCCAGATATCATGGAGCAGGAGTTCATGTGAGCCATGGGCATTTCTGGAACACTGTTGGAGTGTTCTTTGTTAGTGGCAATGACAGAAATCCTTCCTGGCATTGAGAGGGCACAGGCCAGGAATGCTGGGTTTCCTGTACACTTGGGATAGTTCATACATCAAAGAGTTGTCGTTCAACCTACATGACTTTCTCATGTTCCAATGGACATTCATTTAGGTAAGACATTGCTTATAATTATCTCAGCCTAGAACCTAAATCCATTTTACCTGGCAACACATTTTTTTTTAAATGAAGATCTAATAACTCCTGAATTTTCCAGAAACACAAATACCTTATGAACTGAAGGAAGACTCTACTTTTTTGTCCTGAACATTACCAAGAACCTCTCAGGATATAATGTCACTAGTCAAAACAAAAACATGTCTCAGTCTTCATTTGTTGCTTACATATCCCTGGTGACTTCACCTGTAGATATAGGCATTTATTTCCTATGTCATCTAGTGGAATTGTACCTGTACATGTACATATAGAAATTCATATTGCATTATTTAAAAATCACTTCTATTTTGTTATTGTATAAAATTGGGTCATTTCTATTTTCTTTAATTAGTGACCAGACAGATTATATTCTCTGTAAACTTCAATATGAGAGAGTAACGGGAGGTGATTTAGAGTATTTGTTTATGAAATGGAGTCTCCAGGTCTGTAGAACATGGTGAATTCTATTCTCAGTCCAATGAGAAGTTTGGAGGGTATGAAATAAGGGAGTGCTGTGATCGGACTGCAGTTTTACATGCTTCTATCTGCCTTTGTGGAGCCCTGATTGAAGGAGGCAAGAAGGGAATCAGAGAAACCAGCAAAAAGCCTGAGGGGTCAAGGAAACGACGGAAAATTGGACTAAGTTATCAAAAATACAGTTGGTGGAAGCTCATTTATTTTTCTGCTTAGAACCCTTGAAGTATTTGAGGCTTTATGGTATCATTCCATATTATTTTCCTCTTTCTGCTAAATATGCCCAGACCCTTTCATTAAATCCTATGTGACATGGTTTCTAGGCTCCTCTCTACCTTGTCAACAAAGACATCTGAAACATTTCTGGGTTGTCACTATTCCTCTTAAGGGCTCCCAGATTTGAAGAAAATTCT
>NW_005327461.1:0-3140 GCF_000412655.1 Myotis brandtii | reverse complement strand
GGGGGGCACTCTTAAAAGAAATTTGCAGACGTGTTGGGAGGTCATCCAGCGGGTCCAAGATATTGAGTCCTGCAAGGGTGTGTGCTATGCCATAGGCTCAGGTAGCTGAGGCTCTAATGTATTTTCTGTCACCATCGAGCTCCCATTTGCGCCCCGCTCCCCCCCCCCCACCTGCTGAGCCACTGCTCAGAAATCTCATTAGTGAAATGGCAATCCGCTGTCAGTCTCCTGGGCTGGGCTGTGGATTAATTGCTAATGGCTCACAAAGTACTTTAAAGAAGGAGTCCTTACCTGAGTCTTTCCGGCTCATCTCAGCATCCATGCCAGCCCCTGCTGATGGGTGGGAAGAAGAGGTGGGTGCCTGTTGTGGGATCCGAGACCCACTCCAGAAAGCCTGACAGATTGCAGACCCTAACTCTTAACTGACAGTTGAAACTTATGGGGGTGGGTGTTTATTGGTGGCAGCTGTGAAGTAAGAGGGAACACCTGCCAGGCATGTAAGAATCAGGGAACTATGTTAGAGGAGTCACATTTTCTGTGCCCCACCTGACACTGTATCAGTTATTCTACATGCATTTACGCTTTTAATCCCAAGTCCTCAGACATATACATTTTTACCCCAACTTTCTAGATAAGTAGTGAGAGTGACCAGCTTAGCCTACATGGGAGGTGGTTTCATTAAAAGTGGCCCAGAGTCCACACACTCAAGGCAAACATGTCCAGAATATGATCCAACAGGTTTATTTCAATGCTCTTCATAGTGAGCACTGGGGCCGGCTTTTCTTACTGTCTTCTGCATGTGGCAAAGGGGAGAGGGGCTCCTTCTGTAAGGTCTGTCTATAAAATTGTGCTTGACAAATCCAGGAAGAGGTGGTGAGGGTGGCAGGACTTGGCAGGCCGGGCAGCTGAGCCGCAGGAACCCAGCACTGGGTTTGCAGACCTCAAGTTTAGGGTTTGCCTGTCTTTGCACTATATGCCTCCGTAGAAACTGGGATTGTTTAGGCCTCATTGCTTTCTGCCCAGACCCCTGCAGCAGCCTCTGAGGGCAGCCACAGGACGTCTGCACTCACCCGGCTGTCCCCTCCCTCCCTCCACACTCCCTCAGGGTGCTTCTCCCCTTGTTGAAATCCCAGTGTCTGGGTGTGTGCCCTCCCACCTCCCCTCACTCACGCATGGAGCCTGGGCTCTCTGCCTTCCGGCCCTGGCCCACCTTTCTGGTTGCATTCTCCCCAACTTGTTCACCAAGCCCAGTCAGACAACACTGCCTTTCCTTCCCCTGGCCTGCCAGCCTTTCCCTGTTCTCTTCCTATGCCCAAGGCAGCTGCCTCCTACTTCTCCACTGGCTGAACCTGACAAATCTCAAACTAGCCAGGGTGAGGTGGGGTGGGGCAGGCGTAGGGGGATCCCTCAGGAAAATGATGCCCTGGCCCTGCCCCCCCTAGGCTGGGCGCTGAGGCTGTCCTATGCTGAGACCACACTCCGGCACTGAAGTCCCTCAATGCTGCCACTAGTCTAAGCTCCTGGCGGGTGGGAGGGATTGTTTGGGTCTCTCGCTATGCATTCCCTTGCAGAGCCAGGGCAGAGAAGAGGCTCAGTGGGTGTGGAATGAATGAGGTCTTTGGGGAGCTACAATCCCATAACATGGTTCTCCCAAGACTTGCCTCTTAAGGGTCCTGATAAAACTCAGGAGTCACAAAGGTAAAGCACAGAGTGAATCACTTCTACACCCCCCAGGGGGTAATCCCACGCTAGCAGGGCACAGCACTCTGCACAGTCGCCTGCTGGCTGTGTGGTGACTGAGGCAGGGATTCTCCCGCTTTATAGACAGGAGCCAGAGGTGAAACAACGTGCCTGACACGTGCTGGCAGAGGTGCTGAGGAAGCCTCTGCGCTTCCTCCCATACCTGCCCTAATAGCCTGGAAGGACAGGGAATAGGCCAAGCTCATTAGAGGATTGAGGGGTGAGTAATGGGGCTCAATGCTCCCTTACCTGGGCAGTCTCCATGGGGCCAGGGTGGAGGCTGGGCCGTAGGTCCTCCCAAGTCATCCACAGACTTTCTCCAGAGGGATCTTTAACAGGGCAACTTACCCCCAGGGCTCACGGTCCAGCATGTTCGTTAAATGAAATCAATTAAAGTAACTTTGAAATGCTATGTCCTGCACCTCAGGTGTGGATTTCTTAAAAAAAGGCCCCACGTAACACGACTCTCCATCAGCTAATTGCTGATAGAGATCCCATGCCGAAGTGTGTCACTGGCCATTCGGGGGCCGGTCTCAGGTCTCAGGCACAGAGGGGCAGAAGGGAGTGTGTGATTGCAGGACACTGGGCTGCTGGTGGTTCCGACCCTCAGAGCTGAGGTGACTTTTCTTTTTGTTCACGATGCCCAGCCCTGAGGGTGTCACCTCCTCCCAGGGCCCAGCTGCAAGGGTCTTGAGGGCGACTTCTGTTGTAAGCAGAATACTGTTACCAGCTGGGCCGTGCCCGTCTGTCAGAGGTCACTGTGCTTCCAAGTTCAGAGTGAACATTTTTAGTAGCTGAGACAGAACTTCAGGCTACACTTTAAGGCTGCAGACTTGAATCAGAGCATTTACAGAGCACAGAGCTAAGGCTGACCAGCCACCCCTGCTTGTCCCTTGCAGGCCCTGCAAGTACAGACAGAGCCAGCTCTTAATAAAACTGGGCAGGTAGCAGGGAAAAGTCAGTGGCCCCGGAAACTGGATGGGAGCTGTGTACACCCAGGCAAGTAACTTAACCTTTCTGGGTCTCACTGTGTGTGTACCGGAAGGAGGGTTCTCAGAGATCTTGCTCTGACAGCCAGTGAGCCTGTGATTCCAGAGTTCCCTCCTGTTTGGGCACCGATCACATTATGTCCAGGGCTGCCCCAACCTCTTTTGTGATGTACCCACTCAGTGGGACACACAGGGCTTAATTTTTGTCCTCCCAGTGCCCAGCTGCCCAAACTGCCTCCACTTTTCATTCTAATCCCGGATTTCCCGTGAGTCACGAATGGTTTGGCAAAGCTGCCTGTTTTTTTATGCTTCTTGATCGATTAAAGCAAGAACTCATCTGTTATCTGAAGAGAGATGGGGATTCTTGAGTGAATGCTGCTCAGGGATGCTGGAGACTCCTCAGGTCAGAGG
>NW_005327460.1:0-3131 GCF_000412655.1 Myotis brandtii | reverse complement strand
ATAAAAATATGATTTGTAACTTTAAAAACTAGTAAGAATATATACATCCAAGTGATGTATATATTAGAGTCTCTTTGGTGACTGAAAATCATTCCAAAAATGCTGACATAACTCGGAATTTCCAGAGCTTTCTTTAGGAAATTGCTTAAGAGACATGTCTGAGTTAGCTCAGGCTGCCATGACAAAGGCCGCAGACTGGGTGCTTCAAGCAATAGAAATTTATTTGCCCCAGTGTTGGAAGCTGGAAATCCAAGATCAGGTTGCCAGCCAATTCAGTCCCTGGTGAGAGCCTGCTTCCTGCCACCTTGTCACTGTGCTCTCACACTGGCTCTTTGTGGCTGTGCAAAGAGAGAAGGCCACTGAGCTTTCTGGTGTCTCTTCTTAGAAGGGCACCAATGCCCTCGGACCAGGGCCTCACCATGATGACCTCATTCAACCTCAATTGTTTCCATGAAGGCCCTATCTCCACATACAGGTGCATTAGGGGGTAGGGCTTCAACACTGGAAATTTTGAGAAGCAAAACCTTCAGTCCATAACAAGCTGGCTTACTAGAAATAATATAAAATTCCAACTGAATTGTCTTAAAATCAGACTTTGTGTTTCAAGAGGAGGAAGAACTGCTTGCTTTCCTTAGTCACCCGGACTCATCTCACTTATTCACTTGACTTGGCTTCAGAAATTCACCACCAACATGTAAAAAATTGCCACTCTAGAAATTTAAAGAATGAATTACAGAATCTGAAGGTAATTTGCAAGGAGGAATTGAATATTTATTGGGAATGATTACCGTATTATTGGAATTAGTGCATAGGTGCTCAGGCTGACTATTATGTAAGGAAAAGCATTTAATCAGAATTAACATGTGGGGTATTTTAATCAAGGCAACCAATGGCCTGTGTGCATAGCAACACCTTCTAGT
The DNA here is from genome assembly GCF_000412655.1 of Myotis brandtii. Lineage (NCBI taxonomy): Eukaryota > Metazoa > Chordata > Mammalia > Chiroptera > Vespertilionidae > Myotis > Myotis brandtii. The sequence goes on along the minus strand of NW_005327460.1, from coordinate 2,211 downwards.
CATACCACATCTATGTATGATTATTTGTGATCAAATAATATCATGTCATATAAGAGACAGCAGAGCATAGGGAGGTGTAATACTAATGCCTTATTTTTAAATTTCTTCAGTGTAGGACAGTATCTGTCTTGTTCCCGACTTTATCTCTAGGGCCTAGAATAACACCGAGCATAGGGTAGGCGATTAATAAATGTTTATTGAATTAAATAGATTGGTAATTCTCTAAAAGGCCATCTAATCTGGTTCTGTTGAATGTGAAGCCCCTTTAATATAAAGCAAGGATTGGCAAAATCTATCCCTTGAGTCAAATTTTGCCCAGCCACCTGTTTTGGTACAGTCTGTGAGCTCAGAACAAGTCTTTTCATTTTGGGGGGGAGGAGAGGTCAGAGGAAGAAGGTAATTTTTTGTCACTTAAACATTATATAAAATTCTAATTTTAGTGTGCTTTATTGGATCACAGTGTTAACACAATGCTTTTTTGAAAATCTAGATTTAGTAAGGAGGGTTTTATTTGACAGGATTATTGTGGGGAAAGGGGCTATGGCAATAGGTGGAGTTGAACTTTTATAATAAAAAGAAGGCTCTGACCATAAGATCAGCAAGGCGCCTCAGAAAGGAATGAACAAAGGAAAGAACCGAGTGGAAGTGGGTAAAAGCTTCCCCTGATCATATTCTGTACGATCAGGTAGTAGACAGAATAGCAGAACATTCTGAGAGCAGCCCTTAAGGATGGGCTACAGGCTGGCTCAGGTTGAAGGAGGGGGCAAAGTTCAGACCAGGGGGAGGTGAGATCTTAACCAAAATTTGGTTAAAAAGCATGTTGTTTCCATTCATCCTTTGGGATAAAACAGCTCAGCTATTTAATTATGAGGCAAATAATGAGAACTAGGAAAATTGATACCTGCCTTGACTTGGATACCAAGGGAGCCATGGGTGAGTCGTAGACATCTAAGGCATAGGAGAAGGCTGGTTCTTCGCAATAAGCCATTTCCTACAAGACAACAGGATTGGGGATTGATTAACCTCCCTGCTTCCCAGCATCACAGGGCTCAGGTGAAATTTGCCATTGTCAGTAGCCACGCCCATCATTTCTGTATGGTCTGGGGATGCTTCTGCACTGCAAGGCAAGGACTGAGTAGTTGCATAGAGACCGGATGGCCCACAAAACTAGTATTTACCATCTGCTCTGTTACAGAAAAAGTTTGTTGACTCCGGATGTAAAGGAATTAGGGGGGTTTTGGTTGAATTGGTAGACTTTGAATGCTGTCATATACTAAAAGTAATGTAGCTTAGCAAAATCTTAAACTCTAGGATGTCAGTGAGGACAGTGGTGAAGACAGCTTGTTCCTGCTAGAGGCTGTGCAGGGTGCCTCCTCCCTGAGCCTATAACACCCACCCAGGCCTCCTCCTAGCACAGGCTCAGCCCATTGAACTGTATCTGCCTTCTCCCCAGGCACATAGTTTCTTGAGAGAAAAATAGGATTTGCTTTATTCGTTGAATTCTTAACACCTAGAACAGAGCCTGAAAATCTGGAGAACGAAGAAAACAACAGAAGAACAAACAAACTTTGATATTCAAAGTCATTACTAACAAGTATTGCCAAAGACAAGTCTGGCTCCAGGGAGAAGGTGAGAGCCATCTTTAATCACACTGTGCATATGCAAAGCTACTATTAGAGTGCAAAGAAGCACTTTGTTCTCTTTAGCAGGTTAAATGCGCCTCTCCACAAACGTGTTAACATCCTGCCTTTGCTCAGCAAATCCTCTTTTCATGAGCTGTTCAAAGGTAAACTGTGTCCCCAGGTTGGATTATCGTAGCCTCCCTATCTGTGTGCATGCATTAAGATCCTCTCGCCCATCTTAAACAGAAATTACTCTCAGCCCCACATCCATCTCAAATATCAACTAACTGTTCTCTCCACTTTCAGAGTCAAACATTTTTAACAAGTCATTTACATTCTCTCTCCAAAAACTTCCTTCTACCTTTAATGACTTTCCTGATGCCCAGCTTCCTTCGGGGGCTCTTTCTTTGCCAGCTCTTGAATGCTAGTGTTTCTCTAGGCTTCCACCTGTATTCTCTTTTCCAACGCTAGGCAGTCTTCTGGAATGAGTTCACCTCCATGGCTAAAGGGACTATGTAAGGGCTCCTTGTGGACGAATTAGCATTCCCAGCTCTTAACGTCTGCTTTCAGTTCCGGGACTATAATTACA
>NW_005327459.1:0-3109 GCF_000412655.1 Myotis brandtii | reverse complement strand
AACCTTGGGTTGGTCACCACACCCTGAGCTTCCTTCTGGCACTCTGGATATGCCAAACTGCTAGCTTGAGGTTTTCAGTTTCTCCCTTCTAAGCCTCTTAGAGAGAGTCCTATCTCTGTTCTTCTTCTCCTTTTTTTTCTCTTAAGTTTTGATGCACCAGCAATTCAGATAATTAACACACATTTATCATAGACGCTTTGGAAAATTCAGGAGACAGTGGAAATTTACTCATAATTATGCAAAATCATGCACTGCTGTATGTACACTTAGATGATATCCATTTAGCATTTTTAAAATATCTTCCTAACAAAGGCATATGAACTTCTGTGTACCAGGGCTACATGCATCCGTATCTCAGTTGAGATAGAAAGAATATTTCCAACTCCTATTGAGTTATTTCAAGAGCAAGGCCAAAGTAAAGAGGCTGGGTTCCTGAGTTAGCTCTGCCATGAACTAAATGTGTGATACTAGGCAACTCCTTTGTCCTTTTCTGGAATTAAGTTTCATCACACTCCTAGAACATATTTTTGAGTGGTAGATGTATTAATACTTTAAAGAATGAAACCATGAAATGCAAAAAATATACAGAATTTCTACCATCTTTTTAGAGAAAAGAGCTATTCACCAAAAAGTCAGGTTAAGGCTTAGAAAACCATATTAATTATCTATGTCCCTTCTTACTGATAATGGTTTGGCAATATTTATTTCATTCATCATGTCTTTCTGTGCTGTTCATTTATGTCCTTTTTCCTCTGGCAGTCTCTCAATTTCTGCAACTTAATGAACTTTATCGACTTGATCCTTTCCCGTCTACCTATATGCCAGATTTTCTCTTTCCTTTGTTTGAGTGTTTCATATGCTTCGTTTGCCTGAAAATAAAATAAGAACTTCGGATGACAGGACACAGATTATGAACAGATTTTTAACGTTGTCAGTAGCCAGGGATAAAATAAGACCATAGACTACAAGTTAAGACCATACCCACCAAACTGCAAAAAATCCAGGGTATCTTAGATATAGTGCAATGGAAACTCCAGTTTCTTACTGGAGAGAGAACATGTTGATACAATCACTTTGGAAACACCTTGGCATTACCTGCTAAAGGTGAAAGTGAGCATGCTTTATGAACCAGCAATTTTTTCATTAGATATGTAACCCAGAAAAACGAAAGAGACACATGCAAGAGGTTTAAAACAGCTTTGTTTATAGTAGAAAAATAAAGCTGAAACAAACCAAATGTTCTTCAAAAGCAGAAAGAATGTTAAAATTGAAGTCAATGCTCATGATGAAGTATTTTAGAGCATTAAATGAATTAATTATAAAGCCGGGATAGGCAAACTACATCCATAGGCCAACTACCTGTTTTTATAAACAACTATTTATTGATTACCCATTTGTTTATGGGGTATATGTTTATATACTGTTTATGGCTGCTGTTGCACTATATCAGCAGAGTTGATTAGTTGCAACAGAGACTGTGTGGCCTGCAAACACTAGAATGTTTTGTAATGTTTCTTCCAATTAACACTATCATGAACACTTTTTTGATGTGTAATATTAAAATTTTTATTGCAAAATGTTATACATTAAGAAGAGTGTATAGAACAAATGTACATTTTAAGAAAAATAACAAAAATATCTCATGCCCAGGCTAATAGTACAGCACCATACATCTAGAAACCTCCTATATCCTTTCAAATATTTCAAATATATGACGAATATCACTATCATCAATTTTAAGTTGAAGCATTTGCATGTTTTTTTAAAAAACAGATTACCCCTAAACAATGTATTATTTAATATTGCCTTCTTTTGAACATTATATAAATGGGATACATATATACATGTGTGTGTGTGTTTGTCTATGTGTGTGATTTCTTTCTATTATTCAGCAGTATGATTTTGAATTTTCTCCATGTTTTTTTCTAGAAATGTAAGCATTCCCTTTAATCTGTAACAGGAGTCAGCAACCCAGGTACATGCCCTTGACCGGTAAGCAAATCCTTTGATGAGTGGGCTGGTGCTCTAATCACTGAACACACCAGCCAGGGTGGTAAGTAATTTTTTAATAGAAATGTAATCATTTAATAGAAGTTTAAAAATGTATTGAGATTTAAAAAATGTATGCAGATAAAGTTGTTCATAATATTTTGTGTCTGAAATTATGTCCCTTTATTAATTTATAATACAGTTTATTTATGTTTTCACTTGCTTTTCTTGGTCAGTATCACTAACACTTTACCTAAAGTTTATAAACTTTTACATTTGTGGATCTTCTCTATCTTTACCTCTCTTTTACATATCATTAGCATATGTTTCATCATTATTCATGATTGTTTTTTTCCCTTCTACTTTCTTTCTCTATCTTGTTTTGATAACTTCTTAGGATGGATGCTCAACTTACAATTTTTTAGCCTCTTTTTAAAATAACAAACAAGCACTTTAAATTATAAACTTCCTTCTAATAATGTTCTAAAAACATTGTGTACTTTTTATCACTGTGAATCTTTTATTACTGTTTAGTTCTAAATATTTCATAATATCCATTATAAGTTCCTCTTTGAACTATCAGTTAGATTATCAAACACTTGCAATTTTTCAAGTTATCATTTTTGGTGACAATTTCTAACTTAGTCACACTGTGGCCTCAAAATGTGGTCTATATTTTAAGAAAATACAGTTCTAAGAAATTTTTGAGACCAACTTCATAAACCATACGGAGATGGCCATTTTTCTTTTAATGACCCAGGTATACTTGAAAAGAATGGTTTACCTCAAACTTTTACATCATATTGCTCAAACTTTCTGTACTTTTACTTCAAGTCCTAGGACTAGTCTTCCAAATCCCTTGATTCATGAAGTTTTGAACTAGGTCTTTGTGATATTGACTCTTAGCTCTGGAGAGTGTTCACCATAGATCAGGGCAGTCTCGGGTGCAAGAGAAGGTATTGACCTTCTCTTTATCTTTCAGCCCTGAGATCCTCAATGAAGAAAGTCAACCAGACAGAAGTAAGAGAGTTTGATTTTCAAGGTCTCTCCAACTTCCGAGAACATCAACTCAACATTCTTTGTGGTGTTTCTTGCCTTGTATATCTTTTTATTATTTTTT
>NW_005327458.1:0-3107 GCF_000412655.1 Myotis brandtii | reverse complement strand
TTTTAGCTTCATGAGAGAGGAATGCAATTGTAAATATATTAGCAATATTTTATTTATTATTGTATGCAGAATGTGCATGTTGTTTTTGTTAGATTATTCTTTGAAACTGTTTTTTAATAACTTAAATTTTATATAAAAATCTGATTAGTTAAAAATATTTGTATGGTGACACTTTAAACACATCAAAAGAAAGGAAAAAACAAATAGTCTTCAAAACATGTTTAAATAGTTTGTATTTTAATTTAAAATAAATACAAACCTCTATAATTTTAATTCCATACAGGGAAAAGTGGTTAGTGTTCATGAATTTATTTTATTTTTTCTTTTATTTAAAAACTTATCTGTATTCAAATTATTTTTATTTTTTGAATTTGTAATACATTCATGTGGTAGAAAATTCAAAAAGAACTAAAAGATTAGTTTTCTTAAAAGACTATGAAGTAGACAACATTTGTGAATCTGTCAATAATGAATGGAAAAAGACATGAATAAACAATTTTCAAAAGAACATATAATGACAGATATATTCATGAAACTGACATGCAGATTAGGTTTAAATAGGTAAACTTTTTGTTATCACCAATGAATTCAGAAATATGTCATTAAAATAAATTACAGAAATCAGAAATGATATTTCGTATTCAGTTTAGTATTCTGTTTTCAACATTAAGAATTCAGGAAGTGCCTAAGTTTTCTTTAGCCAGAAGCAAAGACTCATAGCTGGGGCTCTCTTCAGTCCTCTTTGCCCTCATATGTCACATACTCTGTCCTATAAGAGGAATATTCATATCTTAGGTCACTCTTTGCTCTTCATTAGTTGTTTTCAGGGTCTTTTTTCTTCTTCTCATTTTTACATTAATAAAGAGTTTGAAACCATATGTGAATAGTCCTCTGGTGTTGCAGTAGTAATTTTGGAATTTTTTATTGTCATTTTTTTCTTTTTTATGTTTATTTTTGTTATTGATACTATTGCAGATGTCCTTCATTTTCCACCCTTTGCCCATCTCCACCCACCCCTGCCTCCCCATCCCATGACCTTCTTTCTTCTCCTCCAGAACTTAAATATTAGTGCCCCATATCTTCCCAATTTAAGTTAGTTTTCTTGTTTGTTTTTCTTCACTCAGATTTCTCTGGATGAATTCTCTAAGAGACTCATTCCTTGACCTCATGATTAGGGAGCAGCAGCGGGAGGGCACACTGGGCAGAAATGTGAATGGCTCTGGCCATTTTGCTACAGATGAGCTTCATCTGTGTCCTCATTTTCTTATGCAGAAAAACCATATAAATTAACACTCATATCAAAAGTGTTTTGAGGATTAAATTTGTTTGCCCATATAAGAGTTGGCTAGTAATTGTAGTAGAGGCAACAATGGTGGTTAAGGTATTTATATTGGTGTAATAAACACTTTCAAACCCACCTCTACCTCTCTCTTCTTGATCACCTTGCCTAAACTAAAAATATGTTACAAAGATTACTCACTCACAGAATAAATTTCAAAGTCAGAATGGGGTGTCTATTGATTTCAAATAATTTTTAGTCACATTGCACTTTAAGAAAACCTTGTTTCTTTTTACTCAATTAAAAAAAAACAACCTCTGAAATTACAAAAATAAGTTGTAATTTATTAGTTGATTTAAAAATATTTTAGTATATTTTAACTCATTTAATATATCTTAAAGATACTAGAATTATGAGGATTTTGATTAATAGGGGATATCCCAAAGTTTCATAAAATTTGGAAGGAGCAACTATTTAAAGGTTGTTGTTTTTTTTTAATAGCTAGCATTTTGTGGAATATTATTTAACAGATGGTTCTTCAGTTCACATAATATTCAGTCTATTTCTTAATTTTGTAAATGTTCAGAAGATACATAAACAGCTAACATTTAATGAGTGGGAGTATATGTACAACCAGTTTATTTAAGGTCAAATGAAACAATAAGATTTAGAATATAGGAATGTTAAATACACATACACATGTGTTTTCATTAATTCCCCATTATAAATAACATGTATATTTATATATTATATGTTTACATATTAGAAAATAACCAAGTTAATATTTATATTGTATGTACCATTATATTTCCTAACACAACAGTGTTTATGTTTTTAAATAAACATAAAAAGATCAACTATATTTGCCATTTTCCTTAAGGCATCCTATAAAATCAACTTGTTTTATTTCCATTTCTTTCTATTTTCTAATTCTTTGTGCTCAGATTACTTTTTTAATTAAAAGTAAATTAAATCATAATTCCTTGCAGGGAAAAACACATATACACATAAACAAGTTTGATTTGTATTAGAATTAGAACTCTCCCCATATTTAGTCAAAGAGAATGAGTGTTAAAGAATTTGCATACTTCAATAATACATGAATTCATATTTCAAAATAAAAATCAATGTACACAGAGAGTATTAACAATTCATTTCAAATACCAGCCCAAACTGTCAGGCAGTTAAGCTACCATTTTATTAGATGGTGTGATGATAGAGACCTCTGCATTCTCTGTTTTTTTGACAGTAATAAAATGTCAACATGTTTAGTGAAAGTAATTGACAGTAGAAAAGAAGTTTTACAAATGCCTATCTACTTAAATTAAAAAAAAACTCTTTTAACTTCACCAATATTTCAATTAATAATTTAAAAATCAGCTAAATAATAAAATTTTTGTATGTGTGATTCTATATAGTTTGAACTATTTTTATAAGCTTTAATTGATTTGATCAACTCAGGGACCATGTTAGTAGGAATGGATTATCATTCTTTGTAGAAAGATAGATAAACAGAATTAATTAGATATTAATAAATATAACAAATTAGGTAATTAACTAGTAACTAGTAACCTGTTTAATGATATAATTGCAAAAATGTAGTAAAAATGGAGCTCAATATTTTGAGACCAAATTATTTATCATGAATCCTTTTTAATGTATAATCTAAACTTTATTTGAGAGACTTTTAAAGGACTGGTAGATATAGAAAAGGAGCAGGCAGTTCTTGCACATGGACCTATCTTTATTTTTTTACTGTGTTTATATATAAAAGACACATAATCATTCTGAGCCCCTTATCCATGTGTGTTTTAGATTTTAAGCAATT
>NW_005327457.1:0-3105 GCF_000412655.1 Myotis brandtii | reverse complement strand
TTAAGCTTCATCATTTATTCAGCAACCTAAGTGACTTCCCTTACTATGTATTCTTCACCCATTTCAAATGTATAAGGTTGCCACCTCTTCTGCTGTATGTGCATACTACATGCATGAAACATCCCAGGTATAGAAACATTAAGTGTAAAACATAGAATCAGGAGGCAAGAAGACTCAGGTTTGAGTCTGGCTTTGCCAATTCCATGGCATGTGACCATGAAAACACCACTAAACTGCCCTGAGCTTGGGCCCCATTATTTGCAGAGTGACAGACTTACATCACAGGAGAAAGGAAGCCCTGACATGACGATCATGGAAGAGACCACTACACAAGTCCAGGTGAGAACTAGAGCAGAGGCAGTGGGGGTGGAGAAAAGGTGACAGATGCAAAAAACAAAAAAGATCAGGTAAGTCTAGGCCGCTGATGGTCCTGTGGATCTGGGCAGTGGCAGAGTCGAGTTTGATTGGCAGGTCTACATGAACAGAGGCAACAGGGAGAGAAAGGCCGATGGAAGGAAGAGGGAATGTTTGGGGACAGAAACAGGTTTTTATGTTAGATGTACTGAGTTGCAATGTAGTGGGGGACCCAGTGGACGTTGATGCTTTAGGTGACTTGGCCTGAGGGATGTAAATGTGGATCGTCCTTCCATAGAGGTGATAGCTGGAGTGAGTTCTCCACACAGATTGGGGTAAAGAAAGGGGCGCGGAGCTCTGGCATCCATTGTGATGGATTGAGGGGCAAATGGAGCCCGTGAAAGTGCAAAGAAACAGGATTAGAGAAATAGAGAAATTGCTAAAAGCAGTAGAGATTTGGAGGAGAGACAGAGGAAAGATGCTTAGATGGGCCATGGGGAACCTCTTAAGGGGCTCTCCCTGTCTGCCCTTGCCCTCCAAGGCAGGCCAATCAACCAAGTTCTCCATGCCTAGTGTCAACAAGACCAGCCCATAGGCTTTGTATAGTGGGGTTTCTATAAGCTTTTATTCTCAGAAAGGATCCATTTGCCTGGTAATATGCCTACTCAATGTTGACTATCCTAACCCAAGTCCCCATATGCATGTATCAGTCAACTCACCATGCTCTCTTCATGCCCACAGTCTCCTGGTTTCTTCACCCAGTGTGCATGCCACCTCTAGTGTCCTCAGATTGTGGCCCCTTCAGATTTGCCTCCTGGCATGTAGTATCATGGCTCCCCTTAGTAGCCCCTCGGTGACAAAGCTCCAGAGGGTACCTCTTCTAGGTGTAGCTGGGAAGGCGGCAGAAAGACACCAATGTATCTTCAGGTTCAGGTTTGGGACTGCATGGGCAATGATGCTCGGAGGAAGGGTATTAACACTGCAGTGCTGGAGACAGAAGTCAGGGAGGAAGATGAGGGGAAATGCTGGTTTGTTTCCACCTGCCTTTTCTCGATTGGAGGAAACATGAGCATGCTGAAAGGTCAACAAAAGCTGTCAGAGGAAATAAAGAGCTTTAATGTGTTAGAGAGCTGGAGCGAGTGAGCCCGCAGAGTGCCTGAGAGGACGCCAGCAGGGGAAGGTTTTACAGGAGGAAATGCCATCTTGTAGAGGTGCTAACTGCTAATCATCACTTAGAGATGCGGAAGGACAAGGGGACCTGGGCCCTTGTGGGAGGAAGGTGGGTTCCTTCAACCTCCACCTGGGCTCTGGGACATAACAAATGTGCTAGAAGCGAGGAAGCCTCATAGTCAAAGTTTAGGTTGTGGTCTAGCTGGGATTTGAATCTGGATCTGTCCATAGTTCACATTTTTCTATTTTTTTTTCTTTCCCCTTATGTATCTACCCACACTTCTTTCTTCTACTATCAATAGTTATTTTGTTGTTTGTGAATTTATATAAGGGCAAGGGTTTTTCTATGGCCCCATGAGTTACCAGCCAAGAAAAGTCTTTACATTTTTTTAACATCTACACATAAATAAGAAACTGATTTTGTTTCTTTGAATAAAAAAAAATAAATCAAAATGCCCCTTCCTCTTAGATTTCCCTTCTTGGCTGAGTATCACTGTATTTCCAGCCGAACAAGTTCAAAATGCAATCTTGGCTCTGGGACTCCTCCCTCGCCCACCAGAACACTCCCAATTCCCGTGAGGCCACCTTCTAAGTATCTCTGACATTCGGCCTGGCTCTTCCTTCTTGCTTCAGGTCTCCATCTTCACTTACCCAGAAGACCTTTATTTACTTCCTCAGTTTTTCCCTTTCCCGATCCCCATCTCCTCTCCCACTCCCCATCAACCTGCATGACCTTAGTCATTAGGATCTGTTTTTTACTCCCCAAATTCTTCTGTATTTGTGTGGTCATGCTCACACTTGTTCCACTTTCTGAGTGACCATCTAGCTCTTCTGCCCTGGTACACCTGTCTGGCAAGCATCTACTTGGTTACCAATCCCTTCTAAAGAGCCTTTGCTGACCTATTATTCCTCCCCTCCCCCAGGAGAACTGTACTCCGTTCCCTGTGCAGAATTCCATCAACCTCTCACATACCTCTGTACTTACCTGCTTATGTATCTCCTAGTCTTACTAGCCCACGGACACCTTGAGTGCACGGGCATTTCAGTTCATTTTTGCATCTCAGGGATGTGTGCTGAATGAATAAAAGAATCAGTCAATCCAAATTGACCTTTGGCTGAGCAACCGTATATTTTTTGGTCTACATTGGAATTTGTCATGAAATCAACTGAAATTAAAGCCTTTATAAATATCAACCTTAAAAAAAAATCTCACAAAAACTCCTTTGTGTTTTGCTTTGTTTTCTTGGATGCTTTGTTCTGCCCATCAGTTTCGGTTGGAAACTTGAATGGCAATGAGCATGACAGCCCCGGTGATTACTCCCAGAAACTGCAGCCCCTACGCGGTGGGAAATGCAGGCCTTGGGTAGACTTTGAGTAGATTTCCTTATTAGGAAATTACAGTGATTTCATGAAAGTCACAGAGGAAATGTTTTTACTGAGAAATCGCATGCTGTAAGTAATGAGAGAGGAAAAGATAGGTCCTTTTAAACCTAACAATGCCTAACAGTGAAATTAAGCATGCAGGAGATGCTAGGCTTGCGCTCGGTCTAGAGCAGTGGTTCTCAACCTTCTGGCCCTTTA
>NW_005327456.1:0-3103 GCF_000412655.1 Myotis brandtii | reverse complement strand
ACATATATATTTCCATTATCTACAAAATACTTAAAAATTTAAAATATAATGCTTACTATGTTCAAGAAGTAATCTTCAACCCTTAAATTTTTGACACCTGATTATTTTCTTTCATTTATTGCTGTCACCCCATAAATATTATAGAGACTACCTTGTAAAAGTAATATTTTAATGGTGCTGATTTTTATTTCTGTTTGGGGGGGTTTGCTCAGAATATTTGTTATCACCAGTGCCTTTATTCAGTGAATTCCACAGCTCAAGATCTAGTTAAACACAGTTTGTGACAGATCCCTGTCTTCTATCCAAATCTTTCGGTATCATTACTAATATTTATGAGCTCTCTTACTGAAAAAGGGTAGGTATGAGACTCATGCTGTTCAGATTATTGTAATATAAACTATTTAACATAAGACAGGTGTGTCATAGGTTGCTGGATGCCTCATTTCAATAATTAGGCATCTTAAATTCATTATACCTTTGGGAATGATATCACCCCAATTAGCAGTACTTTTCAATGATGTTTTATTGGCAGTCAAGAATTCCAAAGAAATATAAGTTCTGATAATTTGGTGATTCTGAACATAATTGGACTTCTTCTCTGGAATGATTGAGTAGCTGTAACTTTCCCTACTCCTCCTGCTAAGAACAGCAGAAAACCCTGAAAATGACACATAAAATAAATAGAGGAACTCTCTAAAATATGGAGAGAAGAAGGCAGACCAGCGAGGAGCATTGGAGCCTGAGGAAAGACGAAGGGCAAGTCCCCTGGGTTTTCTTTCTGCCTCAGTTATCCCAGAGTGAGTGCTGGAGAAGTCAGCAGTACAGAAACACCAATGGGCATGTTCCAAAAAAGTCCCAGAAGCAGTGTGTTTTCTCTAGTCAAAGGATCATGAATGGGTAACTTGGCAAGGCAGAAAACTTGTTGACAACTGCCGTGCACCAGGCAAGCAACAGAACAGCAGAGAAAAAATTGCAGCCCCAGCTCAGTTAGCAAAGGCTGACTTTCACTGTAGCCAGGCTCAAATGAAGCATAGCGGCCTACCCTTCAGAGTGATGTCAGAGAAATTGGACATGGGACCTAGGATTTTTTTCTACTCTGAGCAGAAGGTGCCCACCTTATCATGATGTAGGTGTAGACCATTTAGGGAGACTGGGATTTTACCTCCACCAGTGATTAGGAGACCTCCAGAGTTATATCTTTCCCCGTCGCCCAGCAATGACAAGGCCATGCCTACCGCATTGCATTTGAAGTTAAAATTAAGAACATTTTAAAATGCATTTATAAATTTATTCATTTAAGTACAAAAATTTAACATTACATAAGCTAAAGTGAACAGATGTTAAAAATAAATATATTTTCAGAAATTGAAACAAATATGCTGAAAAGAGTGGCATTCTGTTACAATTTTGAAAACCTTAATGTCTCATACTATTTCTGCTTTCAATCACATCTGATATATTATTTTGAATGAAGTACATAAAAATCAGGCCAGAGATATAGCTATAAATATACATATATAGATACTTACGGGATGGATTGGAAAAGAGAAGAATATTTTAATCTTTTTAGATAACCGTGTCTGGGATGCTAAACCCAAAATTGACAAGTGATAGTGAGGTGTTAGCTGCAATAGAGAATAAAAAAATCATTTAACCACACTTTTAATTCTTTGTTGCATGGAATTCATTAGTTTGCCTTGATTTTTGAAGGCAGAGTTGGAGTCATGAATAATTTGTGTGGTTGCCAATGTACCCTGTGTCCCAGGACCTAATTTCCAAGATCTGGAGAAAATATCTCCTTTTTGTAGTACCTAAGAATGCAAAATATCCCATGCATCTATCATACTCTGATAACTGTTAAAAACAAACCAAAACAACCCTTCATCACATGGCTTGCCCCAAAGTCAGGGATTTCATGTAAAACTTCATTTGTAGAAAAAGGTAGGGTTCATTCAAGAATTCCTCCAAAAGTGAGAGCAATGGTGGCACCACAGAGTGCCCTCATGTGACTGTACCACCCCATGCTGTGAGCCTGTAATACTTAACTACTACTTTTCCCATCATTTCCTGGTGGTAATGGGCAGAATTTTGGGTCATCTTAGGTTCCTGGTCAGGTATCTCCATGTATTCTACTCTGTTTAAAAAAGAGACACAAAGTAGAGAGGAACAATGTTTTATTTGCTAGAGTAAAAGGTGGGTCTTTAAAAATATGGAAGATAGTCAAATTAATTAACAAAACAAATTTTAATGTGGTGGAAAACCACAGTTCATAAAAAGGAGACTAAATGGTTTGCCAAAACCAGGATGCTAGGGGCAGATAATAAAAACTACATTAAAGCCAGATACTGCGGCAGGGTCTATGAAAGAGACAAAACTTGCAGAAACTGGGCAGAGACCCTGGATAAAACATGTCAGAGGAGAGGCATTCCTAGACCGAGTGGTCTAGGTGTGATAGCAGTGGTGATGCTCAGTTATTTAGATACCACCTATATTCAGCAAAACACATCGCATTAACATCTTTAACAGCAGCATTAAAACTTTGCTGTAATAGTCCTTCTAATGCATGTGATCTCTATCGCCCCAAATATCATCAGGTGCTTTCCAAAGTAGTATTTTTCACCTGGTATTATTTTTTAAATTGTTTGTTTTAATTGACATGATGTATTTGTGAAGTTAGATGAAAGAATGGAACCTTCCTTTCATCCCTTATTTCATCTTTGTTTTCTGGTCACTTCCTATACTAGATTTCTGTGACTATTTCCAGGAATGACAGATACGATATTAAAGCTGGAGCCACATCTTCTTCCCTTTGATCAAATACTATATTGAGGAGGATTTTGCAGATACTGCAGGGAGTTTTCCTCTGGCTTTTCTGTCATTAGTTTTGAAATCTACCTCCTCAAGAGAAGAGGACATTGTCCTTGATCATGGAATCTCAGTATTTTGACGGACAAATAAATATATACTTTCAGTTCGGGTCCACCTCCATCTAGGCAGGCGTTAATGAATTGAGATAGTTTTGCTACTTTAGGTGGGTCCACAATTCTCTTTCTGTTCTGTGCTCTGCACTGACAACTAGGATCAAGCCCCAGCTATCTATCTA
>NW_005327455.1:0-3072 GCF_000412655.1 Myotis brandtii | reverse complement strand
GAAGTGCCACCTTCCTAGTCCCTGGGCAGAGGAAAGGAGAGATACCAGCTCCAGGAAAGGCTGGCATGAGGATTGGCCTATGAGCTATGATTAGCTCTGGTGCCTTCTGGCCTGGAACTAGGCCTCTCCTGGGGTCCTTTAGTAGGTTCAGTTTCTCAGCTGTGCCTGAGATTGCCCTTGTTGGTCACCCTCCCTGCCACCAGTCCCCAGTCTCCCAGGCTCCCTTTCTGAAACCGTCTCCTTCCCTGGTTCACTTTTCTAGATCATCTCTGTATTCTCAGGGAAATCTTTTCCTCGTCCTGGCTTATCACCTTCTACCTTCCTTTAGGATCTTCTTTTCCTCCTGCTATTACTCAATAGACTTCGATTTACCATTAAACCCAGAGTACAGATCATTAGTCATGGAAAACCTCATCTTCCTTTCCAAATCCTCCCTGGAGGGAAAATATTTGCATTCCATCTTTTTTGTGCATCAAAGAAGGAGGAAAAGCAGAGCCCCTGCCCCACCAAGCACACAAAGAATTTCAAGGAAAATGAGAGGTGTGATTTTTCAGATTTTATAATCTAGGCAAGGGGAGCTTGGATGGGAAATGAAAATACGAAGTTCACAATGAAATTGGAGCATTAGTCATGTATATAAATCCACCTGAGGAGTAAAATACAATTGGATATTGGAACACACCAGGAAGGTTTTTAAGAGGAAGGAAATTTGGGATAACAGTTGAAGAAGAGGAAAATGTGAATCGTAAGGAAAAAGGATTCTGATGATGAGAACATAAGGAGTATTCAAATACATAGGCAGAAACAAGAAAACTCTACTTCAAATATCCAAGCAGATTTATTTGATAAGACTGTTGGTGAGGAGCAGCTGAACCAAGAAAGGAAGAAAGCTCATCCATGAGATTGAGTATTAAATCTCCAGCCCAGAGTTAGGATAGAACAACAATGTGCTTTTTATGGTACCATCTGTAGTCACTATTGGGTAGATTAAACAGGGCTTTTAACTCCCCTATGTCTCCCTGTCATGATATGGAGATGTAGGTAACTTTGATTCATCTGATTTCCTTCCTCATGTCTGAGAGGAAGACTGTGCCACTCTAAGAAGGAAGTTGAGAAAATATGGCAACCCCTCAGCAAACCCCCAGACCAGAGGCATGCAATCAGGCTCACAACTAGTCAATAAGGAAAGAGTTCATTCCAGCCAGGAAAGCTCCAAGCCAGCAACAGCTTCTAGAGCTTTCCACATACAGAGGACACATTTAGTCTAAGAGGAGGACGATCCAGCTGAATGAGTTCTAATCAACACTGATCAAGACAAGGTTAGTTCTGGTTTCGAGGTAGCCTCTCTAGATTGGGACAATAAATGGAAAGAGAACTTCACAGAAAGATATTTTTCTTTGAGGGCATCAATTAATTCTTTATACAGATACTACAATCAAATTTTAATTTTGAAATTCTGCATAAAACATAAGCATCTGTCAAGTCAACAAGAAGCCGAGGAAGAAAAAAATGATTGGACAAACTCTATTTGAGAGAACTGCACTGTGTTTGAGTGACAGAAATAATGACTGCACTCAAAGAGAGGGATCTGGAAGTGACCTTGTGTTGATCTAGGCTCCAATGATTATCAAGAAAATACCACCCTATTTTTATCTTTGAAACATGGGTTTTTATTATCTCCCCATGTAAATAAGTCACCTAGCAAATACTGTGTTATCTTTTAGCTCAGAAATAAAATTCAGCTTGAAGAAAACATTTTCTTTTGAAAACGTGGTACAAACTAATTTCTACTTTCGCTCACCATTGAATTACACATATTAGCATAGGAAACATGTATAAGAGAAATAAGCCCACCTGTCAGTCAGAGAAGAATGAAAAAATACATAGAAAGTTGAATAAAAGTAGGAAGGAAAAATGACAAATATATTAAATTTAATGTACCCAAACTTGTTGAGCGACAAGTACACTATTTCTTGACTATTAAAATTAAATTAAATATCCAAGGGTTACATGAGCTGGGGCATGTCTTCCAGTTGTTCTGGTTATCTATGAGAAACATATTAAGAAGTATTAAACAAAGAAATATTAATAATGAAAATGACTACAAACTCTGTTAACACTCAAAATGCAATTAGTTCATTTTAAAAAGTAAATAATAAGAGGCTTACAGGAAGGTATGCCAAGACTTAGAAAAATAAGCTGTAATATTCTTGTAGTACTATGCTTTATATAGTATCATGCATATTTTTAGTGTCTCTTCTTTAAACATTTCATTAAGGATCAATCAAAATGATGTCCCGCATCATTGGAAATTAGAGGACAAGTTGACAAGGGAGAACCTGAAATAAGAAAACCAACACATTGTCGCATCAGTACAGATAGTCCTCTGTGTAGACAGTGGCCGTTGCTAACATATTGCAGCTGTGGCTTCAGTAAAGACCATGATTTCCCAGGTATGAACCAAAGACTACAAGAACCGTGAGACACCACATCTAAGACTCCCTGATCCAATAATTTGAGACATATCTGATGAAACATGTAATGTAAACAATTTTGTTTGTTTGTTGTTAACTACACGCCTTCACGGGTCCTTTAATATGCCATACCATGTCATAATGTCTAAGAAAGAACAATGCCATGATCATTTCCTGACCATATTTAACCATGGATTTTTTTTCATAAGCTTGTAATTAGTACATATTCCATGGTACTATTTTTGTTTCACAAAATGTCTCATCTTTCATAGAAAATACTTTGGGAAGTGACAGTGTGGAACATTGATCATCAGGAAAAAAAAACATTAGATAAATTACATACCAAGCAAGTGGTTCTGAAGTTTACTCTGCTATAAGCTAAGGATCTTGCCCAAATATAGGAAAATTGAGAAAAACTTTTTGCTTCTGTGTTCAGTGACCTTACCACTCTTGGTGAGTAGAGAAGGTTAAGACTGAGGAGGAAAAAGAGAAGAAGAGTAGGAGGTACAGGGGGTGTGAAAAGGGTAGCCTACTGATAACTTATTTTAGTTCTCAACTGCAGGCCCATCAAATAGTGAATAGCATTTACATAAAAAAA
>NW_005327454.1:0-3062 GCF_000412655.1 Myotis brandtii | reverse complement strand
AACAATGATTTTAATTATGGTCAATGTTATGAAGCAAACATACAAGATAGAAGATAATGGAGTGGGGATGCCTCATTTACATGTTAAGATCTAGAAAGGCCTTTCTCCTTGGTTAATGAATCTTGGATTCTTTGAAATTCCACTCAGGGGTGTTTATGAAGTTAGTGCTTCAGTGAAATTCTCTGAATGGGGTCCCCATAAAAATCAGAGGATGACGATGGATCTGGAAAGGGAAGAAGTTTCCCTCTTTCTGCAAATTCTCCCACACAGTTTCACTGCTGTTCACAGTTTCATTCCCAGCCTCTAGGAACAATGCTTAGCATGTAGTAGGTGTTCAATGAATGTTGGTCAAATAAATGAGTCATTTAAAAGCCCACGTTTCTCTGCTTCTCTGTTTCTGTTTGGACTGATCAGGGCCAAGCTGGAAGTAAAGAGGCAGATCAAACTTTTGGAGTTATGACCTACAGAACATGTGAACAACTTGTAGACAATACTGGAAAAAGATCCTGAAGACAGACTTCAAAGACCCGTTGGAAGGAAAAAAATCATCTCATGATTGAGGCCTAAAGTTCAGGAGGAGGCAGCAGATCCCTGCCAGTAAAGCCTGTCATTGCAGGCTCCCTAGCATTTCGGGGCCTTCACACCAGGTGGCTGAGACCAGGCTTTCTGTCCTTCGGCACCCTTCAGCACTGCTTTTGAGAAATGAAATGACACCTCTCCGACTTTGAAGAGGACAATGCATCAGGTTAAGGCAGGATGAGGGGGAAGGAAAAGAGCGAACATTGAGTAAAATGACTTTTCCCTTTTCTGTCCTTAACAGCAAACTTTCTAGGAAACAGAAAGTTTATTTCAGTTGCACTTTGACAACCCTATTGGTAATACAAAATTTCATACTAACCTTACCAGAATACCTGTGCAGATTCTGAAATGGCCATGGCCTTGGACAGAGCTCACAATGGTTGCCTAATCTTCATTCAAAAAATGGTTGCCTCCGTTTATGGCAAAATCCTCCCCTCTCTTCCCTCACTCTGGGGAGTCCCCACTAGCCATACAGCACACTCTGTGATCACTGGCTCAGGGACACGGGAAGTAGGTTAATTGTCTCTACCTCAATTTCTACTTTTAGTTAATAAATAAGAATCCCAGTTCTGTCCCATATTTCTTCCACTCCTTATCTTTAACTTTAGGAAGGTCTGAGTAAAATAAAGCTGGTCTCACAAGGACCTACACTCACTTTGCTGTTCCCAGAATGACTGTGTGTTCATGCCTCTCTGGGCCTCTGCACTTGCTGTTCGTCTGCTTGGTGTGCACATGGCTCACCTTGCCACTGCCTTCAGGTCTCTGCTATAATAAAGTTACTTGATTCAAGAGGCCTTTCCAAATTCTCCCCTTCCCTCCTCACTTGCTGTATTTTTCTCTAAAGCAGCATCACTATCTGACATTATGTAGAACATACCATGGACATATTTGTTTATCTCTAGAACGCAGGCTCTGGAAGGCACTGCCTTTGTTTTATAGTATCATGTCCTCAGCATTCAATAGAGGGCTGCCAGAGTAGAAGCTCAATAAATATGTGCTGAATGGGCAAATGAAATGCAACCATCGGGGCGGTACACAAAAACAAAACAAACAAAAATAACAACCCCAAACAAAACAAAAAACCCAAACAGTCCCGGTGAGAACAGAGACGCTAGCACTGAGACTGAACACATTTCCTAGTTTTTGCTCAGATTTTACTTTCCAGTTACCAGGCTTCCTTGTGGATTTCTTTCTTCTCACAGTTCTATGGCTCAACAGCCTCCCTGCATTTCCACGTATCCTCCCAACCCTGAAAGCCTTGCCTGGTTTTACAATGGCAGGAAGGAATGACATAACAATACATCTGGTGACCCACTTATGGGCCACACTTACAGCTAGCCTGTGTTGAAGGCACTGTTTTAAATGGACCACCCTGAATGTTACAGTAGATTGTGCCTTCCTGCCAATAAGCTCAGAAGTGTTTTATAAATAAAAAGATGAAGAAAAGTTCTCCCTGTCTGTCTCTCCCTCTCTCTTTTTCCTTTGAATCCACATGGAGAATTTTTACTGTACTAAGCAATTCAGCTCAGGGACATGATTCTTTTGGTTCAGAATCTGCCTATTAAGATTTGTTGATGCTGTAGAGCAGGTTTCTATTTTGGGTTAAACTAGGGAAAACTAGATTCCACAGAAACAATCCTTCTGGGTCCCTGAAAGGAACCTAAAGTCCAAGAGAGAAAGGAAGGGCAGGCGAATTTACAGCTGTCTCAAGAATGCAGTTGCCATGTATATCCTGACAGGGGGTTCTGTTGTGCTTGAAAGAATCACATGAAAATTCAAGCTCAGAGTGAGCTTTTGTAATATAAAAATGATAACCCCACTCCAAACCTTCAACTACATCTGAAGCCAAGTCTTCTTAGGTGTGCAGGAGAGATCTGGTTTCTTTGTATGGAAAATCATTTTCTTTTTATTAGCAAGCTCCAGGGTTCCTTGTGATCTGAAGAGGCTGTTGCCGCTCAGAGGGTAGTTGTCATGGGGCATTTTTGGCAGAAACAGAGGCCAGAAAGGCTGGAAATCTTATTTTGTAACATTTTATGCCTTTTAAAGTCAAGGAAGATAAATGGTTCTGACAAATTCTGCAGTCCCTTGGATTTAATTGTCTTATTGCCTTGAGCTGACCTTGAGAGGTTAAAAACCAAACCAACCAACAAAACATAAAAACAAAAACCAACATATCATGAAAACGTTTCCCTTCCTCAGTAAGCACATTTGTCCAGTAGAAGGAGGCTGTCCTGTTTCTATTATCAACAAGAAACCAAGCACAAGACCTCCTCCTTGCTTGCTAATTGGACTCATGGCTGATGGGGTGGCATGGTGCTCAGTTTCAGTTCCATGTTTACCTTGCAGTCACCATCCTCACTCTTGCCTTCTTTCTATTGTTTGATTGTTTCACCTCTGACAAGCAAGCCATCCTGATTTCTTCTCATCTCACCAAATTCTACCAGGGAAGTTCCTCTAGCACAGTGGTTCTCAACCTTCCTAAT
>NW_005327453.1:0-3058 GCF_000412655.1 Myotis brandtii | reverse complement strand
TAATGTGCAGCCAAGGTTGAGAACCACTGGATTAGGGGCTCACCTTTCTCCACTATGACCTCATATTAATTAATTACATCTGCAACAACCTTATTTCCAATTAGCATCACGTTCTGAGGCCTTGGGAGTTAGGACTTCAACGTATCTTTCTGGGAGGATGCAATTTAACTCGAAACAGCACTGTGTAGTACTGTTGGAACAGGATCATAATAAAAAGCAATGGACTTTTAGTTGGTCTTAATACTGTCTTTAAACTCTCATTAGAAATGCTCCCCTTTATTGCTTGCACCTGAGGCAGATCACGTGCCATGCCCTCTCAGGTTACCTTAAACTCCCTTGACTTGGTCAAAAGACATTGAGACACAGGAAAACATCAGGAGACTGTCAAGCAACGACATCCTTGTGGTCATAAGGGCAGGATCAGCCAAGGACAGAGTGATAAATGCCTCAACTCAGAGAAAAGAGGACTTCCCTTTCCCCCTTTACGAAACGATTCTCCTATCGTAAGGCACATGCCCACATTCACATAAATATGGATGGGTTCTGGTTCAAGATGGCAATGTAAGGGAATCCTGCATTCACCTCCTCCCATGAACACACGGAATCCACAGCTACACATGGAACAACTTCCTCTGATAAAAACCAAAAAACTGGCTGCGCGGGGCACGCATGGGGAAAGGAGAGAAGCCCCCATAGAAGCTGGTAGGAGAGGCTGGGACCCGATCTCAGAGAAACCCACCTGTGGCGGCCACCCTCGGTCAGAGGACAATCAACTCGGAGCTTCTCCCTAAGGGGCAAAGAGTTGAACTGCACATTTTTAAGACCTGCACGTGAGATGCCAGCCCCCAAACATCCAGCTTTGAAAATCAACAGGACTCCCGTGCCCACTACCCACGGGGCTAAGATTTAAGTAAAAGGCTAGTGAGCTCGGACTCACCTTCTTCGTGGCCCAGCGCAGAAGCACCCATCGAGAGGCTCCCGGGGACAGTGTGTGGAAGACACGTGTCTGCTAGTCCTCCAGCCTCAGGCTGAGGAGCAAGCTTCTGCTTTGACACACATCTGGGCCGGCGGAGGGCGCTCCAGGACGGAGACTGGCCACACCACCTCCCCACGCTTGCTCTACCTGGAGACACCTGTGCTCTTGGGCGCTCAGCCTTCTGGGAGAATCCTAGCAGCGTTTGGGCGGAGTCTGAGCACCATCAGCAAAGCATGAGCTCACCTGCGGGAGGTGTGGCTGGTAAAGAACATGGAAATGTCGAGACTACAAACTGAGTTTGCAGTCAAGGACTACTTGGCCCCTGTTCCTGCCTTTTTCCATATGAAGAACAAGGCACCCACCACATTTTGTACATGTTTGCCTCTTCAAATTAATTCTAGCTTTCTGGGGTCAAAGAACATGCTCTAAATTCCTCTAGTAAATGGGACATTTCCCTGCACACAGTAGGTACCTAAGAAACTTTAAAGTCACTTATAATTCAGAATTAAGTAAGAATATCAGAGTGGTGCCAGATTATGTTTCTGGGTCACACACTTAAATCAGAGTATATAGGCAGCTATATACCCTCCATTACAAAAGACCAACCTGGTGCTATTTTTAAAAATTCACTGCATTGTAATTAGCTTTGATTAACAGTGCAAAGAGCTAAAGGAAAATAGGATCCATTTCTTTCTTTTTCCTTTTTTAAAGTCAATATGCGGGGTATTTACGTTCACTAGTCTAACTCACTCACATATCACCAGCAGAATTGGGCCCCAAGCAATTTATTTATTTGCAGCCATAATAAATGACTCAGGGGATTGAGAGGGTGAAACAGTCTGTCATTTGAAAATTTGTAGTGATTGGTTACAATAGGAAAATGAATTCCACAAAGCCAACTTGAGTATGCATAATAAATTCATTGCTTCGGTTACCACAAAAACAAAATACCAGAAGATTTAGTTCCCACATATAAAACAAAAACCACTGCTAATAACATGTGGAAAGCAAAGACGTTGGGATGACTGGATCCAGCGATGGTTATACGTGTAGAGAGTACAGGCTGTTTCAGCAAATCTTCAGCAGCTGGAGAGAGTCCATGCAATGCCTGAGGCTTCTCTGGAATTCTAGGCATTGTCTGTTGTCTCTTGGCTTCCATCTTACCTTTTGGTACAAGTAGTCCCCCCTGATCCACAGTTTTGCTTTCTGTGATTTTAGTTACCCAAGTCAGCTACAACCCAAAAATATTAAATAGAAGAGTACAGAAGTAAACAACTTCTGCATTTTAAATTGCTCTCTGTTCCAATAATATGGTGAAATCTTGGGCTGTTGAGCTCCTTCCCGTCCAGTGCCTCCACGCTGTGCACACTCCTGCCGTTAGCATCGCCCTTATTAGCCGTCTTGGTTATCAGGCCAATTGTCCAGGTATCGCAGTGCTTGTTGTTCAAGTCACCCTATTTACTTCATAATGGCCCCAAAGAGCAAGAGTGCTGATGCTAGCACATCAGAGATGCCAAAGGGGAGCCGTAAAGTGCTTCCTTTACATGAAAAGTTGAAAGTTCTCAATTTAATAAGGAAAGAAAAAAAAATAATATGCTAAGGTGGCTAAGATCTACAGTAAGAAGGAATCTTCTATTTGTGACCTTGTAAAGAAGGAAAAAGAAATTTGTTCTTTTTGGCTGTCACACTTCAAACTGCAAAAGTTACATCCACAGCTTGTAATAAGTGCTTAATTAAGATGGAAAAGGCTTTACATTTGCAGAAGGAAGACATGAACAGAAAACATGTTTCAAGTCACAGCAATGTGTTTTACCAGAAAGCACTGAGCCTATACCAAGACTTCAGCAAAGGATCCACTGAAGCAAGTGACACCAAGCTACTTACTGCAAATGGTTTCACAGATTCAGGAACAGTTTGGACTGAAAAGGGAAGGAGAGAAGGAGAGAGGGCGAGAGGGAGGTATGGAGACCTTCACATAACTTTTGTTGCAGTCTAATGTAATAATTGTTCTACTTTGTCTTTGGTGACTATTAATCTCTTACTGTGACTGATTTATAAGCTTTATCATAGTCATATATGTAC
>NW_005327452.1:0-3050 GCF_000412655.1 Myotis brandtii | reverse complement strand
TGTGTTCAGCCTGCCACAGGTCCTGCTGTGCCCACACATACTGCCTTAGCCAGGCCCCCTCTGCCCTTACACCAGGACTCCTGTTACAACACCGCAGCAGCCATGCCCAGGGGAGAGGACGCCGGGGGCTCGTCTTAGTTCCTTCACATCTGCACAACTGAAATGTAGAACGAAATGTTGAGTTCTCTGAAGCCATCTGAGGGAGTTCTTGTGGTCTAGACCTGCCCTTGAACCCCAAAGCCTCTTACTGAAAACCAGGCCATCTCAGAAGTGGCACATCTTGACTCAATTTTTTATCCCCATCTCAACAGTTACTAAGTACACTTGTCGAGTGAGTGAGGTCCGGGGATCCTGCAGAAAGTCAGTGCTTGGGAAGTTTCAGGGGGGAGGAGATCCTGGTGGACTGGGTGGTCATGGGGCAGCTTTCTGAAGAGGCTGGAACATGAGCTCCATGGAAGGACAGCCCAGGCGTGGAGACCGGTGGTCAGGCCAGAGACTGCTACCCAGAGGCAGCCCGTGGACAGACTTTATTTCAGGTTTCTGAGTTGAATGTGTTGCCCAGGTCCAGGCTGGTTTGGGACTTTGTCCCCAGCATTGAACACTGAAAAACGTCTCTCTAGAGGAGACACAATCCTCATTACGAGGAGTTCCCTATGTGAGTGAGAAGGCCACGCTTCCTTTTGGAGGTCAAGTGCACTGGCCATGGCCAGCTCTGCTCCGCAGTGGCTGGAGATCTGACCCTGAATCCTCTCCACCTTCCAGGATCCCTGAAGGCTGTGGCCAGCACTTATGAGTGAATATGGAATAAATACCTCCAGCCACACCTTTGGGAACCACGAGCGGACTCCTCCCAATGAGACGTCTGTGACAGCACATAACACTAGTCAGCTGCCTGAAGTTGGCCTTCTTTTCTGGGGTTCCCAGAAACCAGGGCTTCCTATAGGAGGGTCAGATCCCCAGATCCAGAGCTCACCTCTCCCTCTGCCAGTTTCTGAGCAAAACTTCCATTTCGACCAGCATTCTACAACCTGTCTAGCTTGCGGACAACCTCGTCTCCCATCTCTCCAAGCTGAGGAGGTATGACCTAGTGTTTGAATAAGGAAGAGCCATTCAGGGGTAGCTGGCCATAAACTAGAACTGCATGTTTTCCAAAAACCACTGGTATGTCCTAATCATCTGAAACACTTGCCCCGTTGGTATATAAACTTTACAATGAATTGAAATATGATTAGCGATCTTGGTTAGGATTTGTTTTCTTAGGAATGAACAATGGTGGATTATAAATATAATACCATCTCCCTTTGCTGTGAAAGAAGCAGCATTCCTGTTACTATGTACACTGTGTGGCCAAGCAATTGGTGATAGGACTGGTCTGTGCTGTGACGACAGAGCCTCCCTGGGTGCCAGGGGCTGTTCTCACCTGTAGGGAGGGGGGTGCCCTCACACTGAAGGCCGGAGATGAAGGGAGGAGGGCCAAGGAGAGGTTCAGAGTGCCTCTGGCATATGTGGCCTTGGCCACAAGAATGTCAAGATGTCTAGGAGGGAATTCCAGTATTAAAATGGGATCTTCTGGCTGGAATCTGCCCAGAACTGGAAACTGGAAACCTCCGGCAAGGTGTCTGAGAAACTTCCAGCCCTTTAGGACTCAAAGGGAAATGATAGAGATCAGAAAGGATGACCTTGGAGAATGTGCTGTGGGAGCCACAGCTTCTGGAATTCTCTGTGTCGTTTTCTCCTGTTGTTCTCCTTCAGAAATCAGTTACTGTCTTTTGACATTTCTAGCCTGCCTCAGCTGCTCCAAGGAAAAGCAGGGTTAATTAAGGTCCGTCCCATGGCCAGGGTGCTAAAAAGGAGGAGTTATGTTTATTACTATAAAGGTCTTGATGAAATAGACAATTTTCTAGGAAGATAAAAGTTGCCAGAATTGACTCAAGAAGAATATTCTCCAAAAAGATCATTAACCATGAAATAAATTGGGGAAAAAAATTGTGGAAGAATTATCTCTATAAAAGGCAATGAGCTCAGTTTTTATGGATGACTTCTTTCTGATTGTCCTAAAGCAGAGAAAAAAAATAGAAAACTTCCCAATTCCTTTTATGAGAAATCTGGCAAATGCTATATATAAATGCATTTATCATTTTATATAATATATGTAATACTATATATGTGTATACCAGACACATATATACATACATGCACACACATACAGACCAATCTTACTTATGAGTATAGATGTAAAAATCCCAAATCAAAAAACAAAAATCCAGGAGCTATTTAAAGAATAATTCAAGATGACTAATGTTGTATTTATTCCTGGAATGTAATGCTGACTTAAGATTTGGAAGAATACTCTAGTCCACATCAGTATGCCATAGGCGGGGAAAGCCTTAAGAAACTCTAAGGGTATTTTTTATGTAATATTTTTTGTGAATTAAAAAAATATACAAGGTGCAAATTTAACCTATAATCAACATCCTGTTCATGGTAAAACAATAGGGGAAGTTCTGCTAAAATTTGAAAAAAGGCAAGTGTGACTTCTTATCACTATTAGGATTGTACATTTTCTATTTCTAGCCTATAACATAAAAGTGAAATAGAATATGTTTTAAAATCCAGGAGATCAAATGATCATTGTTTGCAGAAGATATGATATTCCACACACAATAATCCCAAGATAAAAACTACCAAAACTAATAACAGTTTAGCAAGGTGAAGAATTATAAGTTGAAAATACACAAATCCATAGGTTACCTATGTACAGGAAATGGCTAGTGAACAGTTAATAGAAAATACAATGGGGAAAAGTGATTCTGTTTAAATGAGTAGTGAAATAAGAAAAATGATAAACCTAAAAATCATCTTAATGAGAAAACATGTAAGGTCTATTAAAATATATTTTTAAACTTTAGTGAGACAGGAAAGAAAAATTGAAGAAATACCATGTTTCTGGAGAAAACTGAATATTTTTTCAAATTCCTTCCCCAACATTTTTTTATTTTTTATTGATTTCATTGAGGAAGGGGGAGAGAGAGAGAGATAGAAACATCAGT
>NW_005327451.1:0-3050 GCF_000412655.1 Myotis brandtii | reverse complement strand
CATGTGGCTCGCGAGCCACAGTTTGCTGACCACGGCATACTTTTCAAATATCAGTCTCAGTTCTGTCCCGAACCTGTAGAAGAAGCCCACCTTTTTATCTGACAGCCTGCCATACACATGAGGACTGTTAACACATCTTTTTATATGTGACTTCACAGGTAATTCTTTAAAGGAGTTGCCATTATAGGGAGGGGAGCGAGATGAAGGGATTTGCCCTGGATTTGACGGTGTCTGGGGACCTGGCTGCTATCAGGGCAGAGGTGGTGAGAAAGAAAAGTGGTGCTGCCAGGCCCAGGACCCAGGTGTGTCATCCCTGTCCTATCCCCTGCCTCCTGCTCTCTCTGGGATCTCTCTTTTACAGTCACAGGCAGAGCAGGTGGATCCAGGTCCCTGAGAAACGGAGCCACAAATGCTCCAAGAACCTCAGAAATGGATTACAAAGTCCTGGCAGAAAGGAGAATAATGAAAGAAAGAAGAAACAGAACTTAGGGAGAGCATCCATCCTATAACAGAATTAGATGAGCTCAGCCCACTGTCTGTTAAATCACTGGAACCTGGATTATGAAGTGCTTTAGAAAGTGGTATCTTTGGAGACTGATAGTTTCCAATATATGGATATTTCTACAAAGCAAGCTTATTAACTGCTGCAAACTCCATTTGTTTTTACCGGGTTACTGTATCAAGGAGAAACATTTTGCCATTGCAGGTGAAGGTGAGGAGACATTTAAAAAAAATGGATACACTAGCAACTCCGCTCTTGAGGAGCTCACAGTCTATTTTAGGCAGCCAATAAAAATAGATAAGTTGTAATATCATGGTGTAATAATACTAAAGCTTTGTGAACAAAGCCCTGTGGAACAGATAGACCAGTGCAAATCATCTTTCCAACAGTGCCAGAGAATTTTCACTGAGGACTAACATATTATCGTTCTGAGTATTGAGCGATGCGTTGTAGTTTATCAAATGAGAAAGGTGGGAGGGAGTGTTTTAGAAGTTGGGGGAACTTACCAAGGGGCGGCAGTATGAAAAGATCTGTGTGTCTAAGACCCAAGAAAATTTCAATAAGGCAGGAGAGGGAGGAGGGGGAGATGATTTGAAAGGTAGAGGGGACCAGATTGTAAAGAGCTTTCTTGCTAAACCAAAAAGTTGGGATCTTCATTCAATAAT
The DNA here is from genome assembly GCF_000412655.1 of Myotis brandtii. Taxonomy (NCBI): domain Eukaryota; kingdom Metazoa; phylum Chordata; class Mammalia; order Chiroptera; family Vespertilionidae; genus Myotis; species Myotis brandtii. Next base: position 1,883 of record NW_005327451.1, on the reverse strand, counting down.
CAACAAGAAATAAAAGCTTTCTGGTTTTTAAAGTTGGAAGAGAGATGATTAGCTTTATTTTCTAAATTAAAAAAAAATTAATGAAACTATTTCTGGAAGCAATGTGGGAAATTTAAGCAGAACAAATCAGGCGACTATGGCAACAGTTCTGGGGAGATAGGATGCAGGTTTGAATTGAAAAGCAGTAAAGATGGGAAAAGAATACCTGTTTAAGAGTTATTTCCAAGACATAACTTCAATTTGGTATCCATCTGGATATGATGGTGATGGGAAAGATAGGTGAATGAGCTTGTTCAGGCTTCTCAGTGGGAGACTGCGTGTGGGGTTGCAATCTTGTCATGGTTAAGATTATAGAAAGCTACAGTTTTTAAAGAATTTACATTTAAGGCATCTGTATATGTCCAGGTGCATGGAAAGGTGTGCTTCCCTCTGGTTTCATGGGAGGGCTCCATCGCTGGGCCGATCTTTGGGTGGGCAAGACTGGCCCCCAGCCCCAGACTGCAGCTGCGAAAGGCTAAACTGAGTTTCAGGGCTACTTCAGAATTGGCAGCTGGATGGAGGAGAGTAGACCCGCCTTCAGAGGCACAGATAGGTGTGTGTCCCACCAGATTCCTGAGCAGAATGGATTGCTCCTGGTCTGAGCCTGAAGGGCTGGAGTGTCACAGAGCCATGTCAGGATCTGCAGTCCCACTATTGGTGGTGGGCCTGCCGCTGGGAGCACTGATGGATGTGTCTCCTACAGGGTCTGGGTGGACAGGACTTGGCTGGACCATGGCTTTGCAGGGTGGAGTCAGATTATGGGGTTGCTTCAAGAACTGCAGCTGGACCAGTGTTGGTGAACTTGCCTCGGGGACATGGATGGGTGTGTCTCCCTCCGGGTCCCAGGCAGTTAGGACTGGCAGTTAAGAGGGGCTGGAGCCAGGTTACATGCGACTTCAGGGCCCACAGCCAGGACTGAGATCGGTGAGCACAGGTGGTTGTCACTCCTCCCAGGTCCCTGGGTGGATGGGGCCGGTGGCAGGATCAAGGTGAGACAGGGCTGTAGTTGAGGCCAGAGGGGCACAGGGCTATGTCTGGGTCTGCAGCCAGGACCATAGGTGGTGAGCCTACCTGGGCACAGGCCTGCCTTCTTAAAATGGGCCTCCTTGGTCTTGGGCTTCATGAGGGTTTCACAGTCTTCTACCAAGATCCCATAACTTCCACAAAGGCACTTTTGTCTGGATGGCTCTCACATCATTGTTGCTGAGTTGGGATGTGAGCAGAGGAGCTCCTGTTTCTCTGTGTTGCTGATGGCACCCCAACCCCCTCACACTTCTCTTTGATTAACAATTCAAAATTACTTATTTCATTTATTGCAGTTTCCATAAAATCAGTATTTTTTACCATTTACTAATTTATGAATGGTTTACTGGGATGGGTCATATCAGCTGTTGTAATTATGGTTTGATCAGTTTCTATTGCAATTTTGTATTTGTCTGCTTGTGGTCTGTGTGTCTTAAGTAATAGACACCAAGATAGTGGTGACTATGTTGAGCTTGCTTTCTTGTGGCTTGATTAGAGGTTGTATGCAAATGCTGTTTGATACATAATTGAGTATAATATATGCACATTTAAAGATTTGTGATTAATTTGTTCTGAATGCCTTTGTTAGAGAAAAATACATCTTTGGAAAGTAAAACCATCCCAAATGTCCTTCTAACATATCTATATTCTTCCTTAAACTCATAACATCTTGAACTATGCATTAAAAATAATAGAGGCTCTACTATTTCTATATTATTTTTTACTATTTGGTTTAGAAGTAGAAAGAAAAGTATCATTTAATAACAACTCAGGCAATATGGTGTTTAGAGTTAATGTTTTAAAAGATTTACCACTTATTA
>NW_005327450.1:0-3046 GCF_000412655.1 Myotis brandtii | reverse complement strand
GAAGGAAGTAGATCCCATACAGACATGACTGACAGACTAGATGATTTGAGAACATAGTAAGGACACACCATTCCCTTGTCAACAAGAGAAAAAAAGGCAATTAAAACTATAGTGCAGGGCTGGAGTTGTATATGAAATTCATGGTTGACTTAGAGTTCCAGCAATAACCTGCATAACCATCTGGCAACAAATATCTACAAATGATTATTTTAGATGTGTGGCTGAACTGGCAAGAAGGTAAGGAAAACCTTTAGAGGCCAATTACAGAGCTAACACATGACTCCAGTGAAGTAAGTGAGCTCTGAAGTTGCTGACTACCCAAAGGGCATCTACCTCACTCTGCTACCCAAATATTCTCTTTCTAAAATTGCCCAGAGAAAGGAGACTAAGTCTCAAAATGTGTCTCCTTCCCACAAAATGTCCCCCACCTGACAAAGGCAAGAGTTGGGTACAAAAGTTCCTGTCGATCTCAGACATTTTCAGTGAAACAGAGAATGAGAGAAAAAGCTACCCCACAAAAAGAGACACAAAAAACAATTTTCTATCATTACCTTGTTTCTGGGTGAAGACGAAAAGAAACCTCTCTTCATAATTTGCAGTTCTGCACTGGCTTCACATGGATTGGAGGTATGAACCCATCCTGTGGGCATAGTCTAAAAACAAGCAAAGTAAATAATAAATAAACTGAGAAGTTAGTTCAAGTGCTTCCAGGAATTTATAATGCCTCCAGGCAAAATCTAACACAATCTTTTTCAGAGAAACTGTCCTTAATGTAGACCTCAAAAAGTTCCTGCTGCCCCACTGATAATTTCCAAGGAATTCAACGCACAATAAAAACAAAACAAACTAAAACAGAAAGACAAAGCATACAAGGAAAAACACATAATGAGTGATAAAATAAGCCAACATGACAAAGAGCAGAACTAAACTTCAAAAGACTTCAGAGGTTGTTTTTATTAGATATAAAATACAGGGATGGGCAAAAGTATGTTTATAGTTGGGAGTACACGAAACAGTTTATTCTTGTATAATTATTTACTTATTATTGTATTTATTTGTGTTATGTAAACCTACTTTTGCCCACTCCTGTATAAGTAATAATATTTAAAATGATTGTAAAAATAAGATGAAATTTTAAAAGTATGCATTTGGACCAAAAGGCTAGTAACAATGGACAGAAGAAGGACAATAAAAATAATCTACTAGAACTTAGATGAGTGGGGGAAATGCCTTGGTTCCTTCCTTGTTGTGAACTGAGAGAGCTATTCTACTAAAGGTCTATAAACTCTGGGCCCAGGAACTTTTGCCATGAGACATGCCAAATTAACTTTAATGGGAGGGTTGGTGGTTAGCAGTGGAAACAGCAAGTAAAACACCTAGTCAGCACATTCAGAAGAATGGGGTTTGGTTTGAGCCAAGTCTCCAGGGGGCTGCCAGGGCCAACCCCTAGCTCACTGCTCTATCCCAGGGCCCCTTGAGCTGAGGCCGGGGCAGCTTTTGGGCTCCAGCTCCGATATTCCCCCGACTGATGGCACCACCAGCCTCCCAACCCCACCGCTTCCACCAGCACCTCCCAGGTTGCTCGTCAGACCCACATCGCCAACTCAGTTTATATTCAGGCCCTTCAGGTTCAACAATGCTCACAAGTTTGAATCATGTGTCTTGCTCCGTGACATCACCTCCTCCAGTTGCTCAAGTCAGAAAGTTGAATTAGCCTCGTTTCCTCCCTTTCCCCCTACCCGTACCAAGATAAATCACCCAAATCTATCAACTATTAAAGAAGAGATGTAAAAATCAAATGTGCCTTTCTTTTTCATTGTCTCTCACACACATTTGGTCACAGTCCCACTGAGTTGTCTGTGCCTCCAGGCAGGATCCCTTCCGTTCGTTTTCACCTGAGCCACCTTCCAGAGATGTTCTCTGAGGCTAATCAAGTTTGCTTCATGGTCTCTGACTTGTGCCGGCCCCTTTCAAGGCTTGGAAAGACCCTGGTAGAAGGTTCATATGGCCACATATTCTGTAAAATGTGCATAGGTGAGATGCTTTAATCACAATTGGTTAGACTATTGTCACTCCATTCCAATATCCCCTATGCCACACCTCCTCTTGTGTCAGGTGGTAGTGTGGGCCCCGCCGAGACATTGGGCTGGAATTGCACTTGGCTGGAATTTAGCAGGATATACACATTTGGTTTGTAGTCACTTCCACATAGAAGTGAGCTATAGTTTATTGTTCTCATATAAGAATGACTTCTAGAAATACTACTGCTTATCTCTGTGCATCATGACATAAAGCCATCCAACAAACTGGGTAATTAGAGTCCAATTCAAAGAGTATTTCTATTAGTAATTACACAAGAAAATTTGATATGCATGTCAAAAATTTATGACTCAAAATATGTGAAATAAATCTTTAGACCTTTTCTTAAATTTGACAAACTTAAAAAATTATGTAGCACTACCAAGAAATTGTAAAGGTGAAAGACACTTCTAAACTCTTAATAATGAATAGTTTCCATTCACTATGCTAGAGGATAAACTAGCTTATCGTTCTGATATGTCAAGAGGAAGTAATATAACAAAATGACTGTCATATCAAGTGGTGAACAATGGTTAATGTCTACAAACATATGAGGAAATGTTTTACAAAAGTATGTTGGCAAAAAGTTAATAAAATATATTTCTTTGTATTTTGTGATTTTTCTCAGGATTTTTAAACTTTCAAATTGTGCTTTTTTCTCATTCTAACCAAATATCCATGTTTATATCTAATTTTTAAATGTATACTACTTTTTTCTTAAAGAGGGATCCCCAAATGATATGTGTCAAGTCCCACAAAACCTGGATACTCCACTGCTGTTATTAGCAACCATTTCCAAGTATAAATCAGGTCACCCCTCTTACCTCCAGCATAAAAATTCAAGTTTCTTAGCCTAATTTCTAATGACTACATGATCATATTCTCTCCTCCCTTCTAGCTTTAACTCCCATCACTCCCCCAGTTCACCTCTATATTCCAGACTCTACACAGCGAGAGTCAGCCAAAC
>NW_005327449.1:0-3039 GCF_000412655.1 Myotis brandtii | reverse complement strand
CCACCCAATATGGCCTTTGTTCAATGACAAAGAGAGCAGTTCACGGAAGAATCCACGCTTCCCCTTCTGCCAAGATATCACCTGATATACAGAAGGTCTCAGGAGCCTTTTGTGATTAATGTAACTTAGAAATTCACGAAGTTGTTTGGGCTCAAAGTCACTTGTTAAATTCATATATCATTGTTTTAGTAACCAGGTTTTTAGACAAAATAGAAGCACTAGACTCAGTGTGTACTTTGGGGAGGGGGCTCCCAGACCTCTTCTGAAAACTGTCCCACTGATATCAGATATGGCCCTGACAGTTCCAGAAATAACAGCTTTAGAGCTGACTGGACAAGTAATGGTTCCTGACTAAACAGCCAATTAATTTTCCCTCCAAGGTATGTGGTTTGGTGAAGAAATATCTAGTTAGCTGGAGATACCATATTTATTCACTTCTGTCAATTCCATCAAGGAGTTAGTTAACAAAGATCCTTCTATGTGTCCCACCCTGTTTGAAGAATAACGTGCTCTTCTGGGGGTGTCCATTTGGAAGCATCATACCAACAAATAAGAAGAGAAAGCTGTGTTTGCAAAGAAATGTTGAAAGTGTAGATATCTCCATGTCAAACTAGAGGCAAGGGACCTGGGACAGGAGAGAGGACAGAAGGAGAGAGCCTGACCATTTCCAGGCCCACTCCCTGCACTGCGCTTGCCCTTGATCCAGGGAGATTTCCCGTGACTTTCTAGTATATACTACCTTCTACCATGCCCTTAGAGGAGGGAAAATGTTGGTTAATTTGTTTAAATCAATTCTTCTGTTCCCAGAGCATAGGCACGTTCAGAATGTTTCGTCTTTAATGGTTTTCTCAAAATTACTATCTAATGGTGGCAGTTTTCCTGCTGTGCTCCTACTCATGCAACAAGGATGAGCAGTTAAGAATCAGTGTTTTGCTTCCTACCTCTTCAACTCCTAGAACCCTGAACACTTCACACACAAAGTGATTCATGTGATGTTGACTTCCAAACACATTTTTACCAAAATTAACATCTTTCAAATAACCATTGAGAGTTGAACTTTAAAATCTTTTTGTAACTATTTATCTTTCCCTTCATCTCAAATTAAAAAATCTTAGTCTATTTGTCAATGTGTTTAAGATTCAAACATTCATGTGAGCTGGGCTGCTTCTCCCTGGTCATGATGATCCTAAGTTTTCTCCTGCTCTTTTATAATTGGGAGACCTGGAGATCTGGTTTATAGAGAGCATGTTTCATGTTCCAGAAGTTCATGAAGGAAAAGGTAGACTTAAAGAAAATGGGAAGGGATTTCAATGAATAGTTCAGTCATGTGGTTTAACCAGAAAGACTCAGAGCTTCTGCTGGACTCAGGATCCAGCCCAGTGATTGCACTCATGCTCTGAGGAATTCTTGGAAAGAGCAGAAAGGGATTCAGTGCAGAGGGAAGGGAGATGGGCAGAGGCTGAGCCAAGGGCAGTCCTTCCACAGCCTCTCCTTCCCAGCAGACTCCAGGAAGTTTAGGAACCTGGCTGCTGAGGAAGCCCACATGCAAGAGTTAGAGCCACTTGTACCCTGATCTCTAGGTCTGGGCTTGAGAAACTCACAGAGCAATCCAGCCCCTGGCGCTCACTGTTTCTGTGAGGTGTTCCTGGCAGAGAGCCCCGCTGCTTGTTCCTACTGTCTGGCTGCTTCGCCAAACAGCAGAGCTGAGCAGCCACCTCAGAGACAAAGCTTAAAATATTTATTATTAGTCCTTCTGAGAAAACCTTTTTGCCAGCCTCTATTCTTGACCTACACTGAGTAAAAAGCACCAGGAGAACTCTTGCAAGGGTTCTAGCACTTCTTCCTTATGACTAAGCCTACTTCAAACTGTAAATTTATGGGAGTGGCAAGTAAGTTAATTCTATTTGGAGTTCAAGTGGAAATGTTATCAGCAGCCATTCCCTTGATCAACATTGACGGCTTTCTTAGATAAGCTATGAATTTATTCTCAGACTCCCCAAGGGATTTCATGCTTTTAAGGGGTGGGTGCAGCCCTTTACTCAACTCTACCACAGTTGTTGATGTCAGGGTATGAGGTAAGAGGCGTCAGGTGGAGGCCGCCATGGGCCATGGGCAAGCTCACCTGCTCCTCACAGCCCGCACATAGTAAGCTCACTCTTTCAGTTCTGCACTGTGTGTGATATAAAACAAAAATGTTACAAAAGTTTGCATCCTCAAAAGGCTTACAATTTTGCTTATGTTCTTAATAGCTCTACAAACATCAACCAATTATAATTCTCTCTCAAAAAGGCAGAAACCAAATAGAAAACTGGGTTCTAAGCATATCTGCAACAGGAGTGAACAATTAGGAAACACTGAAGAAATGCGTTTTGCTTTCAGCATATGTGCTATTGGGAGGATATTACTTCAAATGATCAGGACATATTTTACCCAGAATTGTTCATTGTTCCAACAAGACATCAATACGATAGAGAGAACCACTTAATTATACACATTCTGGGATAAAGTGGTAAAATTGTTGGCAGCTGACAATAGAAGGGTATTAGATAGATATGTGAAGGACTATCCCATGGTCTAAACTTCTGTAAGATTGATGGGCCCTTTTCTATTTGGAATTTGCATCCCCACTACAGGCCTCCACTGTGGTCAGGCACTCTAGGAGAGATGGTGGAAAGCTACAGTTCTGTGGAAATAGAAACACATTTTGGGGGCAAGCTGGGCAGCAGTCTTTGGACAATGCTTTGAAGGCAGAGAGATAGCCCTTTAGTTCTGGGCAAAACCCAGCTAATGCTATAGACACCCTGGAGGAAAAGCCTCACCACTGAAAATCTGAGCAGCTACTGGAGGCAGGAAAACTGAAGGTACTGAATGCTGAATGCCCGAGAGGAAGAGACCCCTTTGCAGCCACATGCTATTCCACTTCCTGAGAAAGGCACCTATGTGTTATACAGCCCACGACATACCGAATTCTAACTAAACAAACTGTAATTTTCTATTTGGTAGTGAGGCTGTAGCCATTTTGTTCTTTATTTAACCCCC
>NW_005327448.1:0-3014 GCF_000412655.1 Myotis brandtii | reverse complement strand
GCAGACTGGATGCTTCATTCCTGAATAAATGGAGTAGGGCAGCTTCAGGGCCTGGGTGACAAAGTGTGGTCGAAGGCCCTTCTCCCCACTTCTGCGTGGAGCAAGTACCACTCTGGCCCACTAAACAGGAAGTACCCTGGGCCCTCTGCAGGCAGCACCGCTGTGTGGGCACTGGGCCCCATGCTGGCTGGTGATGCTGGCGAGCGTTTTTCAGGCAGTCTCTTGGGCAGGGAGCAGAGGGGAGCCAGTGAGCCCACCGCATGGTACCCAGCACTGACAAAGTGGCTCTCGGACCCCTGGGACACATCCCTGTGGGGACGCCCAGTGATATCCCAGGGGAGCAGCTGTTATAATTGGCTGAGAACCATTTAGTCGACAGACATTTGAACTGCATGAATATTTCAGATTATGTCAAAAAGCCTTAGCTGTTATATTTAACTATTGCTAATTAAGCATATAAAACCACTGTTCAGAGCTATATTAAGTGCAGAGTTCCATATTTTTGACATTTTAAAAAATCCACTCTGAAAAGAGTAACAAAAATTAATTTCTCATACCCATTCCTTACCTAATTATAATTTTCATAAACACTAAATATAAAAGCCAACTTTTTTGGAAAGAAAACCTGTGAGCTCTAGCAAGCCTACCGTGCCAGCAGCCGAGAAGCCCGTTAGAATAACCTATAGCATTTTTATGCTTCCCAAGAGTAGTGCTGTCCAAATCAAGTCCCCTAATCTGTATTCTACCTTTCTACGAGATGTTAAATTTCCAGTGCATGCCGTTCTTACCTTATCTCTCAGTTCCGTGGACAACTACAAGCATGAGAAGCAAAACAGTGAGAATGATATGTGAGGGTTTAATAGTCAGCTCATAGGGAAGGACAGCAAGGCTGGTGCCTCAGCAAGTCGCAAGCCCTTTCCTGTCCCTCTGACAGTGCATATCAGTCACGAGAAAGTGCAGTAGAATTCTGATCCGGGATCCAACCATCCAATGAAGAAATGAGTCATGAGAATATTGAGTTTCTAAAGACTCAGCTAACAATCACAAACTGGCAAGAAGTCTCAAAATCTGTTATAAATTAGCCCTCCTGGGGTCTATTACTGCAAAGATACTTTGAATCTGATACTTTCATTTCAAATAACAAACTTCTTATGGCTGACCAAGTTCCCTGCGGTGAAGATTAAGGCCATTTGCTATTAAAGAATTGGACCAAAAAAAAAATATATCTGCCTGCCAAGTTTAATGGACAGCTCCTTCTCTTTCTCCACTTTCTGCTTTAGTGTACTCTGGCCAGAGGGGTGTGCAGCCAGGGTCAAGAGTCTGCACGCACAGCTACTCAAATGCTTTCCTGACTGCAAATTCCTGTAGGTGGTTCTACTGCTCATCAGACATGGGATCCTCCAGGAAAACCTGCTTTCAAGGAATGCTTGCTATGACTTTCACAGTATACAGGGTACTTCGAAAACATTAGCTCAACAACAAAATCGGACACAAACATTGATGATACAATGGAGAAATGTAAGCCTGCTGAAAGGGACATGTTTCTCAACCGGGTGGCCATTCAGGGTCTCACCGTGTCTTAAAACCTTTGGGATGCTAAAGTGAAGGAGTGCAAAATTAGAACTAAGTTTTCTTAGGGTTGGCAAAAAGGTCCTCTTTGTTTTTTAAAAATGGTAACCAAATGCAAGATATAGGATCAAATTTAAGATTATAATGAAACATGAAGCCAAAAATGGTGATAAGCCCATATTGCATCAAAAATGTTGACCTGATTTTGTCTATTTACTCTAAAATACTTTGATTGGGTAGACAGGGAGTTCTGCTTTCTGTCATATAAGAAATCAGGAGGAGGCAGTGACTTATTTTATCTCTCCTAATAGTGTGTAAAAAAACAAGTGGCAGAGAGATTTGGTTTGGGATTATATCTATCAATCTATTAATATGCACAACTGGACATCTACTTACATCTACAATATTGTACTATTGATTGAATAGTTAAATTCATGTAAGCCCAGAGATTTCTAAAGTGGGTAAACACACGCACACATGTAAGCATGCACTATAACTAGCCAAAGACAGATCAATCTTCTAATGGAGAATACTATCAGGAAAAGAGCCATTTAATTTCAATCCTCCATACCTGGTGGTGTTAGAAAAATGTGTACTATCACAAAGACTAGGTTTCCTTTAGCACAGTAAACCTACTTTACTTCCACTGGAAAGATATTCTCTGTTACAAATAGGGACCAGTAATCTGGGGCTTACTGTAATTCAGTAGTTAGAAAGTTGGCTAGATGGAGTGCAATCTTAAGGCATATCTGATTCCAGAGTTAAAAGAAAGATGAACACATTAAAAAGAAGAATTTAACAAACTTGAAAAAAGCAAGACTCTACTGACAGTGAATAGCTAAGACTAGTCTACTAGCTGCCTCTAGTTTCACGTCAGTGAAATTAAATATAGATCTAAACTGGAGTCTAGCTGTAGCAATGTCTTAAAGAGGATCCATAAGTCCCAACTTAAGTTAATTAGAAAATCGGGGCTTACAGAGTGGTTTACTGCAGCTCTGATTCATAATCATGTAACAGAAACTGAGAACATCTTTGGGGAAATTACAGATGTTATTTTATGCTTTTTAGAACTTCCTGGAAATAACATTTGCCCATATTTTTAAAGGTAATTTTGAATTGTCCCATTCTGCCCCCTCCCCCCAAATCAGAATGTCTTTATTAACAATTCTGCCAACTTTTGTCTGAATAGCCGATCATTTTCCACTAGAATTGGCAGATAAGTAAGCACAGGGGTGGCTGTGGCAGGCAGTGGATTTAGTCACAGGAGTGGGCGGCTTATTTTGGCTTCTGACATGGCTTGTTAGGAAATTGTTTTCTTGGGGGACAGGGGAGTATGATCCCCAGATTACAAGTCCATCTGTCTGTCTGATGCAATTGAATAAACTTAAACATATATTAACCCATAGACCATTAATTTCAATTTAATGCTGAGAAAAAGAGAGAGA
>NW_005327447.1:0-3014 GCF_000412655.1 Myotis brandtii | reverse complement strand
ATATATATATATATATATATACACACACACATATATGGTGTATACACAGTATGCATATATATTGTTGTATACATAGCATACAGCCTAAAAAAGACCTGACATCAGTTCTCAAAACAGGCTGATAGGTTAATATTTATACCTTTCTTCATTCTCCAAGCAAGGCAGTCAGACCTTTGCACTTGCAAGTATTAAGATCTGTCTCTCAAATTTACGAATAAAAACTGACTCTGAACTTTTTTTTTCTTTATCTTAGAACACTCTCCACTTTTTATAGAGTGCCACTCACTGGTGACTCCCATGTTGACCATTTTCTCCATTAATCCAACCATAACATACTGAGCATGCATATTGTTCCAGTCCCTGCCCATTCTGGAGTTACAAAGGCTCTTATCCAAACAGATCTTCCAGTGTGGAGACAGATGGTACCAAAGTTAACAGATAAACATAGGAGGTAATTTTGGAGATTAAAATTTTAGGAAAACAAAGAAATGTAATAGAGAATGCCTCTGGGGATCAGAAAGAGCCTCTCCAATGACGGCCCACTGAGTACATCAGAGTGACCTTCAGAATACAGCTGTTCAACCAGAGAGTATGTTACCTTCTCAATAAGTGAACAAATGAATCCATAAAAAAAGCACGTGTGATACTAGAAATGACTCAATTGACAGGCCTCTATTATGGGATGTTTAAGCCGACTCCATATTGCCCAATGGTTTGTTTAATGATGTCTGAAAATGTGACCCCTACATATAAGCAACACTATTGAATTTTATTCCAAGAGATAAGATTCTCTGAGCCTTTTAGGTCAATTAACTAATTCTCTGCAATAATCTGTGGCAAGAGGAAAGGATCTGGCACCTACCTCTAATCCACAGGCAACACAAGTACATTTTACACAGAATCTCAGCTATGAAATCTTTTAAGGGGCCTTACACCTCATTTGATTCAAGTCTGTCATTTTATAGAGGCAGGAACAGAAGACAGAGAGATCCAATTGTTTATATAACGCTGGTCTGACCATGATCCACACATCCTGGGTCCCTAGCTCTCCATTCTGGCTTCTTTCTGTGGTCTAGCTGACTGGTTAAGAACACGGAACCTGTAGTCCTGTCCATCTGGGTTCAAATACTGGCTCTGCTTCTTAGCTGCTGCTTGATTTCTGGCAGGCCACTAAACCTTCGTGGCATCTATAAAATGGTATATTATTTGTCCCTATATCACAAGCTTGATGTGATTATTAAAAGAGCTAATTAATGTAAAACACTTAGAAAAAGTGCCTGCCTTATGATAAATGCTTTCTTCGCTCTCCTCCCCCTCCTCTTCCTCCTTTATAGTAATTATTACTTCACCAGCCTTTTGTGAAGACTGCTAAATTTAGTTTTATTTAATGATATGTACATAGTTAGCAGTGCCATTTTTTTAATTCATTGGCACAACATGTATATTTAGCAAGTACTGTCCTGAGGAAGCCTGAGGCGGGGCCTCTGTAGGTCAGTCCAGCAATAGGAGTGGGCTGGAATAAAGACATGCCTGGAAATAAAGTCTGATACCATATGGTTCCTGTACTCCAATATCCAACATGAGGCTAGGGTTCATTTATCCTCCAGAGGCATGATTCCATGGTGGAAAATACAGACCACATAAGGAAAGTCAACAGCCCCAGTGGATGAGAATTTTGCAGCCAATGAGTCTTTGGTTCTCCCTCAAGGCATCTTATGAAGGTCGTACCTCCTGTGCCTACAGGTCAGGCTCCCCTTTGATCCCATAATTGGAAGAAAGGCTACCAAGAGGTTTCTATAGGAACTAGGAGGTGTTCTTCAAAGCATTCCCAATGTGATGAAATAACCCTAAAAGTGGCCCCCCCAAAATCTCATGTGAGATCAGGAATCCTTGATCATGACACTCAACACCCTTATGTAATTACTTATCATACTGTAAGTTCTGTGAAGGCAGAAACTGCATTTCTGTGCATGGGATCCACAGAGGCCTGTGAAGCACCAGGCACAGGGAAAGAAGAGTATCTCGAGTAAAAGGCAATAATAGGTCCTTCTCCCAGGCATAACTCTGAGGAAATGACACTCTGAAATAAATTTCTATCATATTATTTTGAGGTAAAGTATATTTTAGCATAATATCCACCCCGTACATGAGTAAAATTGTGATGGTATTGATTACTTAAGACCACCAGCACAACCACTTAAGTTTCTCAGATTTTCATATTATTGGTGTGAGTCTAAGTGACTTTGACTTTGTCAAGCTGAGTTTAGTGGGTTTCATTAGATGTATAGGTGGAATTTTAATAAACTTGCTCAAATCAGGAAGTAGAATTATCCTGACAGTCCATTATATATTCTTAACTTCTTTATTCCAGTACCAACTATGGCCAGTTAGGCAATTTGGCAGAGGACAAAACAGAATGCGGCAATAAAGGAAGGAGGAATTCATTAAGAGAGATGCCTGATGACTTGGGTACTTCTGCGACAGTACACCAAACCAAGTGGTGACCTAACCATCTAAAAGAATCCACTTATCACTCCAACAAATGAAATCTTTCTGTTATGAGGGCCTGGATAATGCCTATTTGTGTACCGGTAAATGAGCAGTACCAACAGCAACAGACTAAGCTCTCACTACAAGAATCAAAGCAGCTTTGCCATGGCATTTGTTTATGGTATTAACTAGAGCTAAGGCTTGTAAATCCTTCTTTGTGTTTCATGCATCCATAGTTCAGAAAGAGCTGCAGAAGATGCTCCCAGATGAGGCTTTGCAGGGCAAGTTGTAACCCATTCTCCACTTTTATGGCTGAATTATAAAGCTGTGACAATTGTACTCTGTGATGGAGGAGCTGACAGGCCTCTGACAATAGCAGCTCTGGCAGCTGACTACTACTGGTTACTTCACCTGCTTAGGCCATTAATGCACCATTATTAAGATCTGCTTAATGCTAGTCAAGTAGAAAGACTTTTCTGAATAAAGAATCTTCCCTGACAGTACTTTCAAATGCACACAAACAA
>NW_005327446.1:0-3006 GCF_000412655.1 Myotis brandtii | reverse complement strand
CTATGTTTCTATGAAAATTGAAGCTTTTGTTTTTTGTTGTGGCCACATACACTTAAACCTTGTTTATTTGGCCTGTGTGATCCTTGGAGTTTGACAGGCTTGCTCTCAGGGAAGTGATGCTCCTGCAGGACAGCCGACCCGGATGGTGCAGGGCCTGGAGTACAGCAGGACGCCCGAGACGTGTGAGGTTGAATGTGACAGTAACGCCACTCAAACCAGCTCCGCTCACTGACTTGCCTAACTGGGAAGGTCAAGACTACCTTGGCTGGGGGTGGCTGAGTCCAGGGCACGAGCACTGTCATCGGGACTCAGCCCCTCTCCTAGTGGGTTTTGTTTTCTTCCGGGCTTGACTTCATTCTTCACTGCGCCCAGCCGACCAGCTGGCTGATTTCTGGAGGCAGCAGAGCAGAGCTCTGAAAGAACGTGGGCTGAGGTGTGGGCAGTCTGGGTGGCAGCGTCCTTGGGCAGGTGAAGCTAGTGTGGGCATCACAGTTCACGGGGTGGGGGGGGTGCCCTAGAAGGGGTGGCACTCAGGGCCAACATAAGAACACAAGACACTGCATCCTCAGCAAATCCACACAGAATAGCAAGGCCAAGCGTATGGTTTCCAGTTGGCAAGTAAGGACATGGAGGCTCTGCATTAGCTTTCCGTTGCTGCTGCAACAAATCACCATGAACGGAGTGGCTTTAAACTACAGGCTTTGTTACCCTGCAGGGTTAGAGGCTGGAAGACCAGAGTGAACGTCACTGGGCTAAAGTCCAGGCGTCCACAGGGCTGCCTCCTCCTGGAGGCCCTGGGGGAACCGTTTCCAGCCTGGAGAGGTGCCTGCATTCCTCAGCTAGGGGCCCCACCTGCGTCAAAGCCAGCACCCCGCCCCTGCCGCCTCCTCCTTCCCTTTGTAAGGTCCCTGTGACTGCACTGGGCCGCCCCAATAGTCCAGGAAAACCTCCCCTCTCAGATCCCAAATCTAATCCCACCTGCAGGTCCCTTTGCCATGGCAGGTGGCACTCACAGGCATCGGGTATTAGGTCAGGGCCCTCTCTGCAGAGGCTTCTAAAGGTGGAAGCCCATGGTCACCCCTTAAGTTAGTAGCTGAGTCCCAGCTGGGACCAAGGTAAATGGCTCTAAATGAAGACGACGGGCCAGGGTCCTGTCAGCCTCGGTCGGGCTCGGGGAGCCGGAAGTCTGTGGCGCCAGGGTTGGCGGAGACACGGTGACAGTGCCTAGCACAGCTGACATGAGCACACAGTCAGCGATGTTAGCACTCCCGTTACTCAGCTGTGAACAAGCAGGCGCCCTGGACGGCTGGCAGAGGGAATGCTGGGGAAGAGCCAGCGTTCTGGGGGGACAAGACCTTCGGGGTGTGAGTCAGCCCTGTGCCCGTAAAGAGCGTGAACTTGTCTGGGGGCCAGGTCCTCACTCGTAAGTGAAGGCAGTAGGTCCGCCCCTCACAGCAGGAGCAGCAGGCATCTGTCTGCCTGGGGCTTGCACCCTCAGTAAATACCACTCCCTCCCAGAGCTCTCCCTGCCCCTCCGCCCTTTCTTCTCTCCCTCTTCCTGCCTTTCTGTCTCCTCTTTTCCCTCCTCCTTCCCATTGGCCTCCGTCCTCCCTCCTTTCTTGCCTGGACGTGAGACCTCTGTTTAAGAGCGATTGATCAGTCTCTGGTTTCTGGTGTCTGTGCTTGGTCCCCCTCCTCTGTGTCACAGCGCCACTGCCTTGCACTCATCAGCTTCTCAGTGGGCAATCTAAATGCTAATGATCCTGCCACCCTGCCCTCACCCGCTCCTGGTGCCACTGAGCCCCGGCATGACCGACAGCGGCAGACAGGACGCCTCTCCCACCCCCTCTCACCCGGACGTGGGCTCGAATCCTAACCCTCTTACAGGTGCAGAAGGGGGCCTTCACCAGGAGCCCCGAGCGCCTCCTCTCCAGCAGGCCCCTATCTATGGAGCTGGCCGATGCCCACCCCGATCACCTCATTCCCTTTCATGCACTGGCAGTTCTCAGGCTGATACTGAAAGTGCAATATGCTTGCCAGTAATGATGTCTTATTGGAGTGTAAAGATTTTCCCATTTCGCTGCTTTATCCTGAATTTAAAGTATTTCAAAATTCACTTAGATCGGAGAGGACCAGCTGCCGAAAATAAACTGGTGCCTTCTAAGGTGTTATCTCTGAAATGGGAGATGGGAAGGGTTGCGGGCGGGGAAGAATCCATCACCGAGCGTTTCCATCACTTGGACCAGGTGGCCTCTTCTCCTCCGCGTCCCGGTCCTGCATCTGGTCCTGCATCCGGGTCCTGGTCCTGCATCCTGCATCCTGGTCTCCCGAAGGGAACACTTGCCTTTGCTGTTCCTTCTGCTTAGCACACTGTTCCCCACATCACTGCCTGGCTGCCCCCCACCCCCCTTAGTCAGGACTCCACCGAGTGCCACCTCCTTGGAGAGGCCCGCCCTCAGTATCCTAGCCAGTTCCCTCCCACGTTTCGCCTCTGTCCCTCCTGGTGGCGGGAGAGGTTGGGTGGCCCACCGATCGGCTTTCCCGCTGTGCGGGGATAAATAAGACAGACCCTCTCTTCCCAGGGCGCTTATATTTTGAAGTGGGGAGGCAAATGACAAACACATAAACATCTAAATACAGTAATTTCTGGTTTAGTGCAAAGCTTTGAAAAAGCAGTCATGTACAGTATTGGTCCTGGAAAATTGTGGACTACCCCATATGGCCTAAAAATCCTTTTCCAAATCCCTGCTTGGGTGCGGAGCTGGAAGGTTCGTCTGGGGCTGCTTTTCAAACTGGGGTGGCTGGGTAGCACCCTCCTGCCTTCCCAAGGGCCCTGAGCCGAGGCCAGCTCTGTCGGATGTTCATGCTGCTCAGTGTTCCTGGAGGTGGGCGGAGGGGATGATGGCCTGTTAAGTCTCTCTCCCTGGGTTCCAGGCAGGAAACACCCCTAAATTAGCCATCAAAAGGCAGTCTGCCTCAGCGGAGGAGAAAGGCAGGAAAGAGAAG
>NW_005327445.1:0-3003 GCF_000412655.1 Myotis brandtii | reverse complement strand
ACTGCTAGGCATTAAGTCTATAAATGTGAGTGCTGTGTATATATTCACCAATGTATTACCAATAGCTAGCATAGCATGTGACATATAGTAAGAACTGAATACAGAGTTTTTGAATGAATGAATCAGAACTAGTTTTAAATATTAACCTCAATTTTCCTGTGACCTTGAACAAATTATTCAAACTGTCCAAGTCTCAGTTTCCTAAATATTTATAATGATAGCACTAACTTTTTAAATTATTGGGAGTTTTAGTGTAGTAATGCCTGCAGAGTACTCATCATACAGCATGCCAAATAGTATGAATTCAATAAAAGATAGCTATTATTACAATGTTTATCCAAGTTTAAGGGGCACAGAATGAATAACAGGAATAAAGTTTATAATTTAGGATCTATGGCCCACATTTCCATAAGCCATTCAATATGATATTTCATGAAAGCTCCTAGATTAAATCAAGTCCATTCTAATGATTATCTTGCACTTAGTAAATATTCATGCTAATTGGATGAATGTGTGAATGCATAAATAAAAATGTGGTATTAAAGTTCAACAAACAAGTAGCTGAGTAGATGTCGTGAATATAATGAAAAGAATACAATCTATACACTGAAGATCTTAGAGTGTGTTTCTGGGAAAATATCTAAAAAATCAATGCAATAAAGTATGATAAATACACTGTTGGGAACATCTAAATATCAATAATTACACATACACATTCACAGAGCCACAAAGTGAATCACCATGAGTATATTTAGCATGAGAGTTGTACATTTCGGAAATTTTTTTCCTATCCTTATCTTTTTTATCATTTAACGGGAATATTTTACATCTTTGTGCACCTATTTCTCAGGTGCAGAAATTGAGACTAAGAGAATGACAGTGATGTGTTCAAGATTTCACTGCCCGGAAATGACATGCATGCATTCTGCGATCTCCTCCAGCCTCCTTCATTTCAATCTTTTAGCATTACAGAAAACACACTGCAGCAGGACAGAAGACGTATTGCATTTTACTTATAGAAGACAGTTAACCAGTTAACTGCCTCCGTTATGTCTCTATCAACCCCTCCTCCACCCTCTTAGACCCGGCTGAATTTCTAGGCAGGGACTGTGCCATTCCAGAGACTTTTCTGAACTGTTACAAATTAGAATCCACGAGGGAAAGGCTCACTAGAGGACATCACAGGCAAAGTTATCATTTTTTCCTTTTGAAGTTAGGTCTCATATCTTTTTCTCATTACAATCATTACTTTGAAATATGATTTTTTAAAACAGTAATTTTCTAGAACAAAAGGGATAATGCCATATTTCAAACGCTTTACTGTGAAATTAAACCTTTGAACTACTGTGAAAGAAATTATTCCCTCAAGGCTGCAGGCTTAAAGGTTATTAAAAATTTAATTTTAAAGAAGGCATCCAGGAAAAAAAAAAGAGTATAAATGCTACTTAGAACTCAGATTGCCCAACTTAATAACTCCCATTGCTCCTTATTTTTAAATAATCTGGCAATGGGAGCAAATACACTCCATTTTTTTCAGTGTCAAATCAGTATGTCAACAGATGGCTCTTTCCAGTCATCTATTTTCCAGGGGAAGCGCAGGCACTGCAGTGGCTCTGGCGTGTCTCCTGCCCACACCACATAAGAGAACATAGCACAGTGTAGACTTATCAGGTACAGGATACTGTGAACCCAAAGGATCCCCCAAACGCCAGATAGTTTTGCAATAAAGAGCAAGTATCCAAACTGCAGTATCAATGGTCCGTCCACACCTAAAGGACTGGTGTGACTGAATGTTTCAATTTCCTCATCTGTAAAATGAAAAGAACTCTCTCGTCCTGTGATATGGACGTGCGATTAACACCTTCATTAAACAGGCAGTCTGACCTTACGTTGATTACTTTCTTTGCTCCCTGGTTTTCTCATCTGTAAAATGAGGGTAATAACAGTATTGAGCTCACCTACCTCAAGTAGGTGTCATGGAAACTAAATTAATTCATGCATATACAGTGCGGGAGAGAGCGCCTGGCACATAGCAAACACAATATGTTATTACTGTCATTATTAATGTTAACCCTACAGTGTCTAGGTAAGATAATGCATTCTTAAGAGACAAAGGTGACTAGTTAAGTCCATGACCTTAAGGAGGTCACAGAAAGTAGGAGAGAGAGCCAGATAAGCAACAGCAATAAATAAACAAACAAAAACCCCACCAAAATGCAACATAATAGGATGACAAATCTGAGGCATATACTTGTTTGTGATTTAGATCTGCCTGGGTGGTGAGAAGGGGGAGTGGTTAGGGAAAGCTTCTCTGAGAAGGTACTTCAGGAAAAGCTTTCTAAACATAGAACATTGAAAGCTCCTACAGTAGGAATATAGCCTGTTTCCCAGGGACACCGTGGAAAAAGAAATCCATGAAACCATGGTTCTCAATCCTGACAGCAATTCAAAATCATCCATGAAGCTGCTTACAAATACCACCCCCTGACCTCCTGAGTCCGAATCTGCTGCTGTGGGTCTAGGTGCTGGTGATTTTAACCTTCACAAAGCAATTCTGAGGCACAACCAGGGTTGAGAGCCATTAAGATAATGTCTATTCAAAGCACATTGTAAACAGCAATTGCAATACAAATGTTAGATATTGTTATTACTGCTTAAAATTTAAATGCTTAACTACAATGATCTCAAAGCCCCTGACAAGTACTTTTTTTTTCCAAGTGTGTCCACACACTCGTGGTAGAAGTGGCAAGTGGCAAGCAAGACCATTCATGATAAGCACAACAGTTGGGCTTTTGAAAAGCTTTTGTGGAGTTGGGAAAATAATGCTTAAAGTAGTGGTCGTGTCTCAGTTGTTCCTTAACTGCTAGTTTACTCAGAAAGAAGCAGATTTGCCTCTTCTTGACAACATTTCTTTGCTATAGTCTCGACTGCACAGTTTCCAACCTGGGAATGTATTAACCTTAAACCTACTACAACTGTATACTCTTTCCACTAGATTGTGTG
>NW_005327444.1:0-2991 GCF_000412655.1 Myotis brandtii | reverse complement strand
TATATTTTAAATTATAATTTAATTATATACATTAATCACATTTTTTCTAACCAATTAGAATAGATTATCAAAATGTCATTTAGATCATTTACATTGCCATAATCCTACATCAGGTGAATCAGACAAATACATTTCTGGATTGAAATAAAGAGAGAATATGGCCAAAAGAAAACTGGGATTTAGTATCTTTCAATGAGTTTCTCTCTCCCTAATGCCCTGTCTCTCACTGAATGTTCTGATTCCCACATGGGTCACTAATATAGGGAGAAATGGTAAGACTGATGTCAAATTGCTTTTTCCTCATTTGCATGCTGTATGCCATGGGCAGTTTAACCCATGCAAATTAGAGCGGCCATGCTTTTGCAGAACTGCTTCCCTCTGCATTGCTCGGAAAGCATGTAAAATAGAAAGGTGGTCAGATATTCAGCACACTGCCTGCAATATGCCTGGTGATTAAATACCACGTCATCACATCCATCAGGCTAGAGGTTTCATCATACTCATGGAAAACTGAAAAAAATGATCTCTTCCTTTTGGTGTTTGCACATTCATTTCAGTAGTCCTTGCCAGGGTTTCTGCCAGGTGACTGCAACTTAAACCAAAAGATAATGAAACACCTATAATTCTGGAAGAGAACTCCTTTTTTTGTTGTCGTTCTTCTTGATTAATTCAGCTCCGTGGCTATAAATGTCAGTGGCACTGGGCTTTGGGTTGGTTGGGCCATTACTTGATGTGTGCCTCTGCTCTCCGGGGAATGATGACACACCAGATGAGTCATTGTTGTAACTGGAATCTTGGGAATTGCTCTGTTCTGTGACTGATGCTAGATTTTGGTACAGTAGCCACCATAAGAGGGGGAAGGCCATGACCGTGGCTTGGGCAGGAGTCCCACCACACTGGGGAACAATTTCTAATCCCATGCATTTTCCCACCAACCTGAGGGTGACCAGCTTCACCTTCCCAAAATAAAACGAGGACCCAGTGTTTGTATATATGTGTACACACACAACACATATACACATATATACACCATTGTATTCAGATTTGAAAAATCTCAGTCTAGCAATTGGTTTTGAACAAAGTTTAAATTTACTTCATCTTTTCTAGTTTCTACATGCTACAAACATCGTTTTCCTAGTTCCATGCAGTAACTATGTTTGTAACAATTCTATAGAGAGCTTTTTTTCTTGTTGCTTATGCTGGATCACTGACTTATTGAGAAATGTCACTTTGGTCGTATCTAAAATTCATATATGCTGAACAAACTTTTCTCTTGTAGGATCTGACGGCGTTAGCCAAAGAATTGCGAGAACTCCGGATTGAAGAAACCAACCGCCCGCTGAAGAAAGTGACTGATTACTCCTCCTCCAGTGAGGAGTCGGAAAGTAGTGATGAAGAGGAGGAAGATGGGGAGAGCGAGACCCATGACGGGACGGTGGCTGTCAGCGACATACCCAGACTGATGTAAGAGGACAGCTTTTTACATGTGGGCCAGGGAGGGCTAGGTCTCCAAAATGAAAGGATGAGAAATATGAATTAAATGTAAGAGTTTTTATGAGTTTCTGGCAGGATCAATCAGCTTTGGGGATTCGTCTTTTCATTAGAGCATAGTTCTAAGACTGTCTCTCTTCATGGACACAGTCACTTAGAATACATGGTGTTTCTGGGACGGCATATTCTTTATCCAGGTACCATTGCTGGGCTGTCTCTTTGGTGATGCTTTCTTGGTTCTTGTCATTTCCAGGGCAAATGATATTGCCAGGCAGACTGTTGACACGTACCTGTCCCCCGGAACTGGAAGAGTTAAATTATGGGCAGTGACATTTCAGGGTTAAAATGAACAACCTGAGACCTATTCCATCACCACTAAATAAGGAGGAATGCATGTGGCAGTGTGGGGCAGCATCCCAAAAAAGAATCAGGAATCAGATAATCCTGCAGGAAACTTCTGAGTGTCTGACTTAAATCTGTCCATCAAGATTCTCTGTTTCATCGTCTTCATTCTCTCATTTATGTGATCCTTTTTTTCTGTGACCTGTGACTTCACCACATACATTCTGTCAGCCTCTTTGCATTCTTCTTTTTGGATATTTGTATCTATATTTATACCTGCCTATAATTCCCTTACTATGTATACCCTTTACTCTTTTCTCTTTTTCAGTGAAGTGGAGGCTGACTTCTTTTTCTTATGGGACAAGATATTATGACAGAATCCCTCCTCTTCCCTATTTGCTTCCCCAGTTCAAACGAACATATTCATACAGTCCCACTCACATGCATCTCTCATTTCCTCCCCAAAGAAAC
The DNA here is from genome assembly GCF_000412655.1 of Myotis brandtii. NCBI lineage: Eukaryota > Metazoa > Chordata > Mammalia > Chiroptera > Vespertilionidae > Myotis > Myotis brandtii. The sequence goes on along the minus strand of NW_005327444.1, from coordinate 687 downwards.
ATAGGAGCTGTTGCTCTTGTTTGCTGTAACTTTGATAGAGTGATGCTGACTTTCACTCCTCATTCACCTCCGTTTCTTTGGCTCAGCTACTAGGATTAGTCATCACACCACACTCACTCCCTATAGAGAAGATACCATTTCAGGCTATAAATTACTGTCCTCTCCAGCAGGGATTGGAGACACAAGGCTGGCCAGTCCACAGGGAATGTCTTCCACTGATTAATGATCATCACATACAAGCAATTCTGAGAGGCAAATCCAATTACCATCACGGAAGAAATCCATTCTTGTTATTTTACTGTTGATTACCCAGTTATTAACAACTATAAATATGCAAAAAGATGACATTTTGAAACAAATTTCATTAAAGTGTTTCTTTAACAGCAAATAAAATTGTTGTAAGAGGCAAAATCACTAATCCAGAACATTTCGGCAAAATATGCTGGTCTTCTCAGTTTCTGTCTCGACTCAGCATTGGTTAGTTCTTCTCACAGATGTTTCGAATTCCCTTTAAGCACTGAGTGTACAACTATCAGGATGAGGGCAGGTAATGAATCTGAAAGGTTGGTGAAACTTTCGCTGTGTATTAGACACCATACTGAGGGCTTTGAGAGACATTTAAGAAGTGCATATTCTTGAATTCTGAATTCTGCCTTCCAAAAGTTTAGATTCTAGTTAGAAAGAGAC
>NW_005327443.1:0-2984 GCF_000412655.1 Myotis brandtii | reverse complement strand
TTTTTTAATAACTGAACAAATGAATAAGTGAATGAATGAATGAGAAGTCCAGACGTTTTCTTCTCTCTCATTTGGACTTTTCACCTAAGTTCTAAACATAAGTTACATGCACATACAGCATGTACATATTTAAAACTTTAATTTCATTCTGATATTTTTTGCCAAAACTGTTATTTTATTTATGACATCGTAAAAGCAATATAAAAACCATGTGAATTAAGTCACACAATTGTCTGCATTTATTTTCCAAACTCACTAATTAAGAACCACTTATTTATCTAAATAATCAGGAAATGATTGTTCTGTTTCTTGTTGTGGTTATAATGGCTCTATACTTACTCATAAGACTCTAAGTGTAAACATTTATAAATTATCATTCTCCCATTCTAATATTTATACTTGAGTAGTAATGAAAGCAGATTCTTTTTCTCCTCTTTCCAAATGTTTTTACATTTTAATTATATATAGCAATAGACTGAGATATTAAGTACCAGCTGAAATGTATAAACTGCCCAAATGGTGGTAGCCAAATTAATCCTGCTAAGGGGAAAACATGTAGCAAACCTTGAAGGAAAGAAAAAAAACTTTTAAATAGGACTTGGGATTTATAGATTTTACTTCAAGCTGTCTAAATGAATAATGAAGGTAATAAAATGACCCTTACCATATCAGTGAATTTTCATCAATCACTTTTTAAAGCGCCTGTAACTACAAATCAGTGGTTAAATTCTGATAGCAAATTGTTGTTTGAAGTATCAGGTCCATAATGATAGCATTTTAAGCCAACATAATAGTGAGTTACTCTATAGAAGGTGTGGGTCATGCAGTCATGAGTCTTGTGTGCAGACAGCATTGATAGAGTTGGGGAAATGGGGTTAGAGGGGGTGATTAATCCAGCAAAGGAAGCTTGTATAGCTAGAGAAATTATACCCTAAGTTACGTGAAAGACTTCCAGAAGGATCTTACTAAATCAGTCTTCATAAAAGATGGGAAATGTATCCAAAAATGGAAGAGAGACCACTAAGATATGGTTTTCTAAGTGATGTAAAAAGTAGATACTTGGCAGTAACCCTCCCAAAAAATATTATAATAGACTTTGGTGTATCACTTGAAGACTTAGTTAAGAACTCTCTCTCTGATCACTAGGAGCAAAGGTAAGTCTACTAAAAGGAAGCCATTGCAATCACTTTGCTTCCTCTTGTTGACTATCTCTCAGTTAAGAGAAAAGCAGTCTGATTGGTAGGGAATCAGGGAATCTGGGGAGAAAAGACAAACTGACCTCTTAGAGACTATTGAGCAGAATCAAGTCAAACACTTTTCCCAATAAAGATCATATACAGAGTGGGGCAAAAGTAGGTTTACAGTTACGCATGTGGAAAATAAAATAATAATTCATAAGTAAAAATACAAGAAGGAATTCTGTTTCATGTACTCATAATTGTAAACCTCCTTTTGCCCCACCTTGTATGAGCATCATCTCAGAACTAAGGTGGAGGATTTCATGAAGTCATGTCCGAGACTGCAGCATGGATTTGAAGAAGTGAAAAGACTTGTTTTGTGGCATATAGATGAGTAGTGAATTACAGGTGCTATTTCACTTCAATTAAGATCAAAATTCTGAAAACTAATCTATGAGGTCCCAGTTCTGATAAGATTTAAAAGCTAGTCACCCCACTAATTAGTAACACATTTTAATAGTTTTAATCAAATGTTCATTAAGGTTTAAAATGAGTTAGTTCAATCTGAAGATAGTTTTAGGAGTCACCTTGCTTTTATAAACATTTCTAGATGCTATTTGCTGCCTTCTTACCAATTCTGACTTTGGTAGAAGCTGGATGTGATCAAGAATTGCTCTATGCCATTTATAATGCAGTTTCTCCTCACTCTGAACTCTAGACCAAATTACAGAGCCCTGAGACCACGACTAGGGTATCATAAAGCATTTCAAATCTGGCATAAATGGGAAGGGTTAAGTAATAGAGATCATGAAAAGCACACAAGAGTTTGATTACTAGCTGGTAAATGTGCAGAAAAATATGCTTCAAAATAAAGCAAAACATTTACACAACCAGCCCTAATTTTATCTGTATTGAAAACTAGTATCACCCTTTTGATTTTGATTTTCTTGATTAAATTTCATTAAACAAAATATATGAGCATCAATAATTTCCTCAGGAGCATTGTTACTTAAGAAAAGCATAACTATAAAAAGACTGGGTAAATGCACAATAACCAAATCCAATAAATTTGTTAAATCATCTCACTTTGAATTGAATAATGAACACAGTGAATAAATGCTTATACATAAATAAATCTTTTTTAAAATATGGGTATTTATCCCAGACTCAAATTTGCCTGTTTACAGAAACAATGAAAATATTAGCCATTAACCAAATTTAATTGAAAGTTCATATCTCTAGATTTTCCAAAGAATATAAATTCAATCATCAATTACCATGTGTGCATAACTTCACCATTTTCCATGTAGGCCATGATTAAAATGCAGTGTAGGGAGCCGGGTTGAGTCCACTCTTGATCTAAAAGAACTCTTTGGAAATGTCAAGGAACTATGCCTGTGGGTTTCTTTAGCCTTTCTACTGTGGTCCAGAGAGATAATATCTCTCTGCTTTTTCTTTTTTATGCTAAGCATTGGAGAGAATACAGAGCTGCTTAAAGAAGCTATTAGGAGGAAAGCTTAAACTTTTCTCTGTAGAATGACAAAAAATTTACAGCGGCTACACTAAAGGATCATGGCCCCTTAAATATCCCTTTAAGGAACAAGTAGCTTAGTCCTCGCAGGTAACCTGTGAGGAGGTAACATGTGCTACCTGCAGTCTTGCTTATTCCTTTAAAACCCATGAATGTGGAGAATGGAAAGGGGAGATGGAAAATGCATAGGTAAGAAATAAGCAATCACATAAATAATTTTATTATCTCTTACCTTACTTGTAATGACACTAATGGGTTATCTTTCCAATCACTTT
>NW_005327442.1:0-2984 GCF_000412655.1 Myotis brandtii | reverse complement strand
TTTTCTTGGTCTGATTGATGCTGAATGTATTGGTTATCCTCCCTAGCTTAATGTTCTCTCCAATCAGATAAGCATTCTCAATTACTTAGGATATAGGTTGAGGTGCTCAGACAGAGATTCAACAGAACAGTGGCTTAAATAAGAGGTTTTTTTTTTCTTTAACTATCTGGGTAAAAGCAGTCTAGGGCTGGTGGGAAGGATCCATGGGCTCAGAAATCCGGGTGCCTTTTATATTATTTCTCCATTATCCTTGGACCAAGTTGGCTCACCAACATGTTCATATTCTAATCACTGAGAAGGGAAAAAAGGTGAAGGCGGGGCCGTGATCCCTAGAACACATCACGTCTGCTCTCACCCAACTGAACAGAACCTAATCACATGGCTATTCCAACTTGCAAAGAAGGCTGGGGAAAGTAGTCGGTTTTTCTGTACGTTCACCTACTCAGCTAAAAATTCTGTTCTCTGAAAGAAGGGGGACATTGGAAGACAATGAGCAAATTTTGCCATACACAATTTCTCAGTTTGCATGTATGCAATTAGAGTTTTAACTAGTCGTCGTTATGGACATACTATGAGTCTTAATCTTTGAGTTTATATGCTTTCTTGATTAACTTCCTAGGGTCATTGATTTCAATCAGCCACAAATTCACCCAGTGCCAAATCTCATTCTGTCTACCTTTCTCTGTCTCTCCCTGAAGGATCACATGACATCCTTTTACCAAATATCTTACTGAAATCTAGATGCAGTATGATTGTGGCCATCTTCCCATGATCTCCATCTACTACCTTATTAATACAGGAAATGAGGTTCGCTCAGCATGACTTCATCTGAGTGAACCTAGCTTTTCCCTGTAGCTCCATTTTCTAGCTCTGTTGTCAAGGGAATTCATTTCAGCTGTACCCATCTACAATTTTCGGAATTCATGTTCTTTCCATACTCGAAAGTCAGATGGACTATTTAAAAGTCAGATGGATGATTTCCAACTTTCAGGTACCTAATAGTATACTGTTTTTATTACTTTTCAAAGGTTGCAGGGACTCAGTGAATCGTATATGCAAATTCTTTTAACACCATAGTGTATTAGTTTTCTTAGACTGCTATAACAAAATGCCACAAACAGGGTAGCTTAAACAACAAAAATGTATTTCCTGGAGTTCTGGAGGCTGGAAGTTCAAGGTCAAGGTGGTGACAGGTTTGATTTTCCTTGAAGCCTCTCTCCTTGGCTTGTAGACGGCTACCTTATCACTTGTGTTCTCATATGGCCTTTCCTTTGTGTGTAAATGCCCCTCATGGCAAAGAAAACTGAACTATCATTGCATTATTAGTTGGGTTTGGGATGAAAAACTCAAGGAAGAGAATTCTCTGGTAACCTAGATTGGAACACAGAGGTGAATATCGCCGTATTTCCTTCTACATTCAAGGGACAATCCAGTTACAGCTTTTCTCGTCAACCATATATAAGAAAGAGATAAAAAAAAATATAGAGTGGCACAGCTGGTCTTGGGCCAGTCTACTGTTCTTGATGGATGGGTGGAATATTTGAAGAAACAGGCATTAAGGGCTGAGGAGTGTTGAGAGGTGATGGGAAGGAGTATGGAAAAGGTGTTTCTACATCCAGATCTAGTTTTGATCTTAGCGGCCTTCTCCTCCAGGTGTATCTCAGTGACATCCCCAATCTTAATTTCCACCCAAACTTTCAAGGTCAGGTTCTGAGATGTCAGAATAAGAAGGGCAACATTTCTTGTAAAGCCAGAGGGCCTGTGATGCCATGGTCCATTTGGGTGAGCCATCCCACTTCCTTTACGACCTCTTTCTCCCACGCACCTTTGCATGGGCCACCTTCAGATTTCAGCGCGGATGCCACTTCCTCCAGGAAGCTTTCATTTCCTCCTTGAGACTGAATTAGGAGCCCTACTCATGTAGCACTTACTGCATTTCACAGTGATGGCCGATCTCCCCGCTGGTCTCCCCCACCATGTGATGATGTGGGCTTGGCCATCAAACCTGGCACAGGCAAGGAGCCTAGTTCGAAACCCAAAGAAATGTTTCATCTGTATGATTTTTAAACAGGTTAGAAAATTATGTTTCTACAGTTTTAAATATGCATATGTGATACATTTTATTGAAGATATATTTGTAATAGTAAAACTGCATAATTGTGGAAACGTTCCCGAAATATCTTTTCCAAATCTCCTCCTTAGTGTGAATTTTGAAAAGCAGTTTCTTATTCAACCATTGTTACAAAGTTATCTTGCTTTTTAAGGGTGGATTAAATGTGTGGCTGATTTTCATCACAGAAAAGGTCGGCAATCTGGGAACACATGTCACTTTGTTAAAAAAATGTGTAGCTCATCTGTAAATTTCACAATTATTTTAAATAACTTTCCATAAACTAAACCATGAACATCTTTGTAGAACAGCAGATTTTCATCGTCTCGCGCCTATTTTATTATGAAATATTGTAAATTTTCTTCTGTATTTAAAAGGTCTTGTTTTAACAAAATTAACCACGTGGATGACAATCTGTAGCTCTCGGTGCATTTCTGGCTTCAACATCTTTGCAGCAATGATCTTCCTGTGAACGATAACGGTGAAGGCATTTTAATGTGGTGTTGTCTCTGTGAACTTAATCTGGAGCATTTTTAAGGCTCTGTTCATGGGGTTGAGGACAGCTCCTCTGTGCTGAGGGACTCCTACCTCCCCAGGGTCCTCTCCCCACTGTAGGTGACCCCTGTCTACTGACATAAGCACCTAGTCAGGATCCAATGCCAGTCTGCATATTAAATATGAGCCAAGGTTAATTTCTTTTTCAATTTTACCTAACAATGACATCGAAGTTTAAAAATGTTGATTCTCATCTAGTAATGGATTGACCCCATTGTCATATTTGAACCCCCAATTTAGCTTGAGTTTCTTACTTGTTTCTTACTACTGTTACAATTGTCTGCAATTCTATCACCACATTTAGTATCACACTGTCTTA